>NC_132891.1:770312-806837 GCF_030463535.1 Salminus brasiliensis
TCTCTCTCTCTCTCTGTTTCTCTCTCTGTCTCTCTCTCTCTCTCTCTGTCTCTTTCTCTCTCTCTCTCTGTTTCTCTCTCTGTCTCTCTCTCTCTGTCTCTGTCTCTTTCTCTCTCTCTCTCTCTCTCTCTCTCTCTCTCTCTCTCTCTGTCTCTCTCTCTCTCTCTCTCTCTCTCTCTCTCTCACACACACACACACACACACACACACACACACATACACACACAAGAGCTCTCTCCAAGCATCGGCATCTTTAAATACACAAAAGAGAAGCTACTGGGGTCTCACCTGTCTGAATTGACCACAGGCTATTCAAGCTCTGTGGAGCAGGAAGTCCACTGAAAAGGTGCCTGGAGATAACGAGGTGGTGGGGGTTGTGGGGGTGGTGCAGAGGGGAAAAGGAGTGGGAGGTGTAACTGGAGAAGTGTGTCCAACCACCCCTGAGTCTTATAGGGCCAGGGTCAGGTTATTACACCATTAAACCTCTGTCTTATCAAAGCACAACTAACTACAGGTGAAGGCATTAAGCTGGGGTTACGCTACACCGTCTCCACCCTGGTGCTAGCCTCCGCTCCCAGTTGGGCCGGGTTCATGCTACTCCAAACAGAATCTGATCCGTGGGCATTTTCTACTGTTTCCGCGGAATCTGCTGTACCTCCATGTCCGTTCTCTCTGTGTCTCTAGGAAAGCCTGGAATACTACTGTGTTTCTGTCACTGAGGCACTTAGACAAAAGTTTGTGGACACCTCTTCTAATAGATGCATTCAGCTACTTTAAGTTGACACATATGTGCAAATGCACACACAGAGCTTGTCTAATAGGACTCTCTGGAGCAGATCAACATCATGACCCTATTGGCTCCATGCTGCCTAATAATGCCAGGCGTGGGCTAGAGGGGTATAAAGCCCCCCAGCATTGAGAAGCTGTGGAGCAGTGGAAGAGCTGTGTTCTCTGGAATGATGATGGAGGAGGAGCTCCATCCAGTACTTTTGGGATGTGTGAGGCCAGATCTGAATTTTTCAGGCTCTTCAGTGTGACCTACATCGACCTGCATTCGTCTGACCAACTGACCCACATGCTCATAACAGCAAAGTTTTATGTGATCTGCTTCTCCTCACTGCAAATTCATGAGGAACGTTGAGTTGGATTGACATTCCGATCTGCTGTGTATCAGATAGGTAACAGATTTCAGTGCCCGTATGGTGAATGTAACTCAACCCTACAGCTAAAACCCGGGTTTGGGCCACTTTTGCCTGCTGTGGGAACATAGTCCAGGACTTGTATAGATTATTATTTTAGTTCGGGTCACAGGGCCGGTCCAGTAATGTCCAGGTCAGACACTGGTGTTAATGTTGAGAACTTAAACAGTTTTATTAATTTAAGTGGAGGTCTGTTATATTCTATTAGAAAGCAGAACACAGGAACTGTAACAGTGCTTAAATCCATAGCAGCTACAGATGCAGCCAATTTCTGCAGTAACGCATTAATGAACCTCCATCTTCCATCAGTTAAAACCTTCAGCCCGGAGAGAGCAGATCCTGCAGAACCTGCCAGGGTGTGGGTGTTTGATACACATGCCACCCAAGCATCTCACAGATGTACTGTATGAGTGTCTGTGTGAGAGGGATCCATTATGAGTCCTCTGTGGAGGTAGTGACTTTACTGAGGCGAGGACACTATGTGGATTTATCAGGAACTGATTGATTTCTGCTATGAGATGGATGATGAACTGGACGGTTCCTGGGAGGTTGGTATGGTCTTGCTAGGCGGTTGCTAGATTGCTTGTAAGGTGTTGGTCATTAGTTGTTATGGTATCTCAGGTAGTTTCTGTGGTTTCAGCGGTTGCTAGGTGGTTGCTATGGTGTTGCTAGTTTGTTGCAATGGTATCCCAGTTGGTTTTTTTTGTGGCAAAGTACTAGGTGGTTGCTATGGTATGATATGGTGTCGCTAAGTGTTTGATTGATATGGGGTTGCTAGGTTTGTGCGACACTGGTTGTTGTGGGTGTTGCTATGTTTTGTGCTAATATTTTGGCTAAATGTTGTTGAGTGTCTGTGTGTGTGTGTGTGTGTGTGTGTGCGTGCTCATTAGTGTGTATATGTGTGTGTCCACTGCACGGATGAGTTAAAGGTTTCACAATATTAGTTTGTCTTTGTAGCTTAAAAAATAACCTGCAGAGATTTTAAAAGTTTACAGACACTTTTCAATGCATTCCTATGGGAGTGTTTTGGCCACAGAAAATAGTGTTCAGACGCTTACTGTACAAATACTGTTACCAGAGTCTCAGAATTGGAGTAGTGTTGATATATAATAGGTATCTAAAGAATATAAACAGTGTGTCTCACATACAAACACACACACACACACACACACTAAAACAATGAACATTAAGCATCTGGAGATTGCTCTGGCTGAAGTGCTCTTTCCTCTCAGTGAACACACACCTCCGGCCGTGAGGACACGCCGCAGCCTGCAGCCGGGAAGAAAGGACGCTCCTCTTTTGATGCTATTTTCACTCTTTGCCAACGGCCCTCTGATTTCTCCAGCTCAGCTTCAGCGGGAACCTGTGGAAGATCAAACAGCAGTACATAAAGATGAAGAGTGGAAGAGTGGTTTATTTCCTCCTCCACAGGATTCCTCCAATCACTGCGTGAGGACAGGCTGAGTGGCTGAACTTTTCCACAGCAAGTGCTGCGCCGTTCCTTCATCATTCAGAAATCTCCAGCCCTGATCTTCAGAAGCCAGAACATTAACACCACCTGCCTAATATTGTGTAGTATTGTGTGTTGTGCTGCCAAAACAGAGCCTTCATGAGCATCACTGAGAGCCTTGGGCATCCATCACCCTGTCGCCAGTGCCTTGGAGCACTTTTGGTAGCATACTGGGAGGAACACCCCACAAGATCTGCTTGCTGATGTTCTGGAGATGTTCTGATCCAGTCATTATCTAGAACATCACAGTCTGGTTCTTGTCAAAGTGTCTCAGATTCTTACGCTTGTCCATTTTTCCTGCTTCAGCACCTTCATCACCTTCAAGAGCTGACTGTAGCCACCCTTTGACATGAGGAGCCACTGAAACCAGATCACTCAGTGCACCATGTGTCAGCTGGTACTAATGTTATGGCTGATTGTGTGAATTTGCACTGCTTGTTATATGTAGCTACATTAGCTTTGTAGCTTCAGGCCTCGGTGAAGGTGTGTTTGGAGCTCTGTGATTCTGAGAAAGCAGAAGAAACAGATAAAGAGTGTGTGATGACTGAAGGCTGACGTGTGTGTGTGTGTGTGTGTGTGTGTGTGTGTGTGTGTGTGTGTGTGTGTGTGAGATGGTATCTAGTCTGCGAGTCGTGATTAGAGCCGGGCTGGAATGCTCACAAAGCTTGATAATATTTTACCGTCTCCATTTCAGTTCAGTCGAGCAGAACCGCTGAGAAACGAAGGATCTGAAAGTGCAGTGTGTGTAAGAGAGAAAGTGTGTGTGTGTGTGTGTGTGTGTATGTGTGTGTGTGTGTGTGTGCGAGTGTGGTAAGAGCTAGGGCCGTGAAATGAAAGATTGCAGGTTTTACTGCTGTGAGACTCAACACCTCTCGGTTCTTCTCCTTCCACTAAATGCTGAAGATCCAAAAGGCTCTCTGTCCCACACTGGTAAGAGTAACAGTGGTGGAACCCATTGTTAAAAGGTTCTACCTTGAATCATCCACCAAAGTGTTTTTGTGTAGAACCTTTTAACCAGGCAAAAATCAGTTGTGCATCCAGATGGTTCTTTGAGTTGTCATGGTTCCATATACATCCAGTGCCTTCACTGAAGAACCCTTTTTTTAAAGTACCCTGGACTCTGGATCCTTCACCAATTGTCCGAGTGTGAACAGGCTCTCCAGTGGGTTCTTAACATCAGTGGAAATTCCCTCATTCGGACTTATGGGTCATAACATTCTTGATTGTGGTTCCGGTTCTGAATGTTGTCCTATAGGAATGAATGGGGTGCAAAAGTTTTGGTACCCTTCCAATGTCACAGTGATACAAATACACTAGTAACACCCAACAAAACACAGGGGATACTACAGCAGCCCCTTGGCAACACACAAGCAACCACCTGAGATACCATGGCAACTGTCTAGCCAAATACCTAGCAACACCCTTGCAACCACTATTATAGCAACTGTCTATAATAACTAGCAGTCACCTTGCCACACTGCAGCACCCACCTAGCAACTCCATATAAACCCCATAGCAACCACCTATGACCACATTAGCTATCTACAAATCTAAAGCGTCTTCAGAATGCAGTAGATCTGAGAAGCCCTTGAGCGCCCCCTAGTCTTCATTATAGAAACCACTCACTGATTCCACCTGCTAACAGAATCCGCTGGACCTCCTCAGCTAAAGCTCTTGTCCCGGTTCTCTTCTTCTCCAGGTTTTGAGGGACAGCTTGTTCTTCAGCTCAGTGGGTTATTCTTCTGCTGGTTCAGGTATATCTCCAGGTGTATCTCCAGGTGTATCTTCAGGTGTGTCTGCAAGAAAACACACCAACCTTCATATCCATCCTGAGTGTGAGGATCCAGGCTGCTCAGGTTTGATTCATATACAAATTGGGATTCCACAGACCTCGGGTTGTTGCTCTGATTATACATGTATTGCACTGCAGCGCCTCCTTGTGGAGAAAGCAGAAAGAACAGCAGAGATTCTCAGTACTCAACAGCTAGAGACAGTACAATGCACTGCACTACCCTGAAGATACTGTAACAGCAGGACATTTACAGGACAGCCGATCTCCAGATGGAAGTGCATCAGATGGAAGTCAACCCGGCCGATCTGAATGAGAGAGCTGGAACTGCTGAGTTCTCCGTAGTCCTGAGGGACTGAGCGGCGATGGAGACCTTCAACACTTCCACACTCTGAAGCTCCAAACTCACCACAGCAAAGTTATTCAGGTTTCTTATTGAGGTTTAATCTTAAAGAAAAAAAAGCTGTCACTGCCCCCTTGTGGTTAAAGAGCTTAACTGGTTAAACTATACCATAGGACTCCTGTAGAAGCACAAGGTTGGTAGTTTCTTGAAGAACCTCAATGGTTCCTCCAAGAACTTAAATGTTCCTCTGAAGAACGAAATCCTTTGCAAAGAGCTGAAGTTTATTTCCATGAGAGAAATTCAAGACGTTCCTCATAGTTGGATCCGAATACAGCAGCATGAAGATCTGCTAGGAAGCTCTTTGAGGAACCAGGTTTCATACTGAGGAATCCCAGAAGTTCTTACTGGCGCCTCGACACTGATCTTTCTTTTCTTTTCTGCATTTATTTGGATCAAACTATGATGGACGTCTTAAACTGATCTAACAGAAGTAAACTTCAGCTCCTTGCAAAGCTCTTTCTTTCATCCTTAAGAATGTGTTCTTCTAAGAACCTTTTCCTGAAGGTTCCTTAAAACACTTGCAGAGGTTCCTTAACAGTGGCAAACTGAAGAACTGCCACAACTTCTTCAAGGATCTTGTCCCTTTAAATGCCCTCCAGTTTTACCTACAGCGCCCATGATGCCCCTGCTAGCGCTTCTGCACTAGGATCAATCTGGGCTGTCAATCAAAACCATCTCAGGATAAAGAGGATTCTTAAACAGGTTGACTGATACTTACAGAACTACTTAAGACTACTTAAATCTCACTTTACTAAATTCATTTAAATTCATATCATTTATAAAATTCTCATAATTATAGATATCTACATTTCGTGGTGCCTTGTGGCACATGTTGTGTTTTGCTTGAACTATTGGCCACACTGCCCCCAAGCTTACCAGTGGTACTGCTCCATTCAAGCCTTCAGAGAATGTGCTCAAATATAGAGGAAGTGGACGCAGGATACAGGCCGAAGGCTCCGTCCACTGAGCATAAATCTGCTGCTACTTGTTCAATTGCAAGCAAGTTCCCATGCTAGTTTAGTTACTGAGACTGAGGGAGACACAAAGTGTTCTTGACAACTAAAATGAAGCGTGATGAAGATTTCAGAAAAGCAAATTTCACCCAGTTTAAAGAAAACTAAGTTCTTCTAAGTTACAGAAAATGTAAAGTTATGTTAAATTCAGCAGGTAGAAGTTCCTACTGTACGCTAGCTGGAGGCTACTTATGTCTGCCAGCTGATTTCCCACCAGAATCTCAACAAGGTTCAAAGTAAAAGCTTTATAGTACGGGTTGGCTCGGTGTAGCGTGGTGTGTGTGTGTGTGTGTGTGTGTGTGTGTGTGTGTGTGTGTGTGTGTGTGTAGTTGTTAAGTACGGTGTATCTCTGTATCTGCTTTAGGCACCAGTACTAACTTGGTCACATCCTCAACTTAGGGATTTCTCTGGACTCTGTTCACACTAGTTAGGAATATTGTCTAAGCACACTGTGAAGCTCCAACATTTTAATGTAATTTATATTTTATGTTATTTTATTTTATTTGTTTTTTTATGTTTTATTGTTTATAATTTACAAGGTATCACTTTACTAGGACAGTTCACGGTATTAAATACAACTGAACTCTAACCCTGCACTCTAACCCTAACCCTGCACCCTAACCCTAACCCTGCACCCTAACCCTGCACTCTAACCCTTACCCTGCACCCTAACCCTAACCCTGCACTCTAACCCTAACCCTGCACCCTAACCCTGCACCCTAACCCTTGCCCTGCACCCTAACCCTGCACTCTAACCCTAACCCTGCACTCTAACCCTAACCCTGCACTCTAACCCTGCACTCTAACCCTAACCCTGCACTCTAACCCTAACCCCTAACCCTGCACCCTAACCCTAACCCTGCACTCTAACCCTTGCCCTGCACCCTAACCCTGCACTCTAACCCTAACCCTGCACTCTAACCCTAACCCTGCACTCTAACCCTAACCCTACACCCTAACCCTGCACTCTAACCCTAACCCTGCACCCTAACCCTGACCCTGCACCCTAACCCTGACCCTGCACCATAACCCTACCCCTAACCCTACACCCTAACCCTGCACTCTAACCCTAACCCTGCACCCTAACCCTGACCCTGCACCATAACCCTACCCCTAACCCTACACCCTAACCCTGCACTCTAACCCTAACCCTAACCCTGCACTCTAACCCTGCACTCTAACCCTAACCCTAACCCTGCACTCTAACCCTGCACCCTAACCCTGACCCTGCACCATAACCCTGCACTCTAACCCTGCACTCTAACCCTAACCCTAACCCTGCACCCTAACCCTGACCCTGCACCATAACCCTGCACTCTAACCCTGCACTCTAACCTTAACCCTACCCCAAACCCTACACCCTAACCCTACCCCAAACCCTACACCCTAACCCTACACCCTAACCCTGCACCCTAACCCTGCACTCTAACCTTAACCCTACCCCAAACCCTACACCCTAACCTACACCTAAAGTTAGGTTATCAGAAACCACAAACCTAGAGATTACTAGAGCAGGGATTGCTACAGGGATATCATAGCAACCACCTAGCAACCACTAAAGATTCAAGATGGAAAATTCGCACACACACGGGGGGGAGGTTGGGGTGCTGATCAGTAGAAATGGACAATTCAGGTCCAGAAAGTAAAAATCTGCCCCAGGACTTTGCAGGACTGAGATCTTTACTTTCTGGACCTGAATTGTCCATTTCTACTGATCAGCACCCCAACCTCCCCCCCGTGTGTGTGTGTGTGTGTGTGTGTGTGTGTGTGTGTGTGTGTGTGTGTGTGTGTGTGTGAGAGAGAGAGAGAGAGAGAGAGCAGCAGCTGCAATACAGGTGTGTCCAATAACCACAGAGACAACTGGTATGCGTGTGTGTGTATGTGAGGGAGAGAGAGTGTGTGTGTGTGTGTGTGTGTGAGGGAGAGAGAGTGTGTGTGTGTGTGTGTGAGTGTGTGTGTGTGTGTGTGTGTGTGTGTGTGTGTGAGGGAGAGAGTGTGTGTGTGTGTGTGTGTGTGTGTGTGTGTGTGTGTGTGTGTGTGTATCTTATCTCCTTCTCTTGGGAAAACAGATGATTTACACGTTCACATACTTCATATGCTGTTGGAAAAAACAGGAATTGTTTGCTTTGGGAATTTTATGGATGTGCTGAAGCTGATTCCCACATCAGGAAAAAAAAGAATCAGCATAAAACTCTCAGATCCAATAAAATCAATATTAACATTCAAATAAAACTCCATCAGCTTCTATAAAACATTCACAAGAACTGTTTATTTAAATACAGGACACACTTCTGATCTACAACTACTGCTGATAAACAACAACAATAATAATATTCATTATAATAATTTAAATGTATATATAATTAATTTATAAAAAATATATAATTTAATATGTAATTTATAAACATACAAATGTTTTTCAACTTTTAAAGTTTTTCTTTTTTCCTGGAAAATGATCATTTTGGAAATTTAGGAGGGGGGTCTCTCTGCTCCGACTCACACGTTTCAATAAAAATAATTAAAGCAGAAAGTTCTGTGTAGTTTTTGGCAGCGTGCCAGACTTAAAACTGCACTTCAGTTATTTATGTTATGAAATATATAGCATTTTCCCAACAGAATCTGGATAAGAAGAAGAAGAAGAAGAAGAAGAAGAAGAACATTTAATATTTAACTAAATAATTGATAGTTTTGATAGAAACATTGGTGGAAATGTTATGTTAAATGCTCCAGCTGCTGGGAGAGTGGAGTGAATCTGCACACTGGGGGGAATTGCTTTTACACTGTAAACTATGAGCAGGTCGGACCGGACCAGACTGGACTCGGCCAGTCAGAATGGAATGACCAATTTCCCCAAAAACTGCCACATTAGGAGAAGGAATAGGGTGAGAGTGTGTGTATCAGGTGAATGTGGGAGTGGGAGTGTGTGGGGGGGGGGGTTCTTTGGGGGAATCCCCTCCAGTGTTTTCCTGATTTGCGTTTGGATGATTTGAGTTCAGTTGGGGATTCCTAATAAACTGTAGAGACTCACACCTGGACTACTAATGACTGAATGAAAGTGTGTGTGTGTGTGTTTATGTATGTGTGTGTGTGTGTGTGTGTTTGTGTGCGTATGGGTGTGTGAGAGTGCGAGTGAATTTGGCTTTGCAAACAAATGTGAGCGCACGCTGCAGCGGCGAGAGCAGAATGGTGGATTGTTTGTATGTTGGTTTTATGGAGAACAGATTTGCATGCGGTCGCTGAGTAACGCCTGCTGAGGAACCGCCTGAGCTCCTCTCTCAGACCTCCTCACACTCACCACCCCATAACTGTAAACTGGGAATTACACAGCAGGTGCACCAGTGATGATCCACAGAGCGGGGGAAAAGTGTTTTCACAGATGGTACACTGTCCAAATGTTTGTGGACACCCCTTCTAATGAATGCATCCAGCTACCTTACGTTGCACCCATTGCTGACACACTTACACAGCTTGTCTAGTCAACATTAGGGTTATGGTTAACATCATGACCCTATTGGCTCCATGCTGCCTAATGCCAGGCGTGGGCTAGAGGGGTATAAAGCCCCCCAGCATTGAGGAGCTGTGGAGCAGTGGAAGAACTGTGTTCTCTGGAATGATGGTGGAGGAGCTCCATCCAGTACTTTTGGATGGGATGAGGTGAGGAGTTGAATACTGTGTGGAAGTCTGCAAGTGCTGAGTGGAGGTCTCTGAGTGCCGAGTGGAGGCCTGCGAACATGCGAACCTAAACGATCCTGCAGATCCTGCTCTGATCTGTTGTGCTGTGTTTAAAGAAACTAACCAACAGAACCAGAAACAGAGAAGAAACAGAGAACCGTAGAAACAGTGAACCTTAGAAACACACCTCCTGAGAAAGACCTGCTGCTTTGATGTGGTTTTAAATGAATATCAGGTCTGTCAGGTTTGATATTAAATATGCATGAGTGATAAGAATCAGCCCCTGGATTTCTGAGTCTTCTGCAGCATCAGCACAGAACACACACACACACACACACACACTCCCATACACACACACACACATCACTCCCATTCCCTGTAATTGCTGGCAGCAGGTGCAGCGCTCTGTAAAGTAACGGACGGATCCCCTCCCGTCTGGGGATTTTCCAGACTAATCTGCTTCAGTAAAACCTGCTGAGAGGAGCGGGAGGGTTCAGCACAGCAGGGTTTACACACCCCTTAAACCTCACTCTACTGACTCACTGACTCCTCACTGACTCCTCACTGAATCACTGACTCCTCACTTATTCACTAAAACACTGACTCCTCACTGAATCACTGACTCCTCACTGATTCACTGACTCCTCACTGAAACACTGACTCCTCACTGATTCACTGAATCACTGAGTCCTCACTGAATCACTGACTCTTCACTGATTCACTAACTCACTGACACCTTACTGAATCACTGACTCCTTACTGATTTACTGTCTCCTCACTGATTCACTGACTCACTGACACCTTACTGATTCACTGACTCACTGACTCCTCGGTAACTACACACTAATTCACTGACAGAATTCTCTATGATTAACAGACTCACTAACCCCTCACGATTCACTAACTCACTAACTTCTCACTGATTCAGTAACTCCTCACTGAATCACTGACTCCTCACTGATTCACTGACCCACTGACACTGTGCTGTATATTGTGTGTGAAGTGTGTAGTGTGTGTGAAGTATGTAACTGTACTGCACAGTGTGTGTGAAGTGTGTAACTGTGCTTTATAGTGTGTGTGAAGTATGTAACTGTGCTTTATAGTGTGTGTGAAGTGTGTAGTGTGTGTGAAGTATGTAACTGTACTGCACAGTGTGTGTGAAGTGTGTAACTGTGCTTTATAGTGTGTGTGAAGTGTGTAACTGTGCTGTATAGTGTGTGTGAAGTATGTAACTGTACTGCACAGTGTGTGTGAAGTATGTAACTGTACTGCACAGTGTGTGTGAAGTGTGTAACTGTGCTTTATAGTGTGTGTGAAGTGTGTAACTGTGCTTTATAGTGTGTGTGAAGTGTGTAACTGTGCTGTATAGTGTGTGTGAAGTGTGTAGTGTGTGTAAAGTGTGTAACTGTGCTTTATAGTGTGTGTGAAGTGTGTAACTGTGCTGTATAGTGTGTGTGAAGTGTGTAGTGTGTGTAAAGTGTGTAACTGAGCTGTATAGTGTGTGTGAAGTGTGTAACTGTGCTGTATAGTGTGTGTGAAGTGTGTAGTGTGTGTAAAGTGTGTAACTGAGCTGTATAGTGTGTGTGAAGTGTGTAACTGTACTGCACAGTGTGTGTGAAGTGTGTAACTGCTGTATAGTGTATGTGAAGTGTGTAACTGTGCTGCAGTGTGTGTGAAGTGTGTAACTGCTGTATAGTGTGTGTGAAGTGTGTAGTGTGTGTAAAGTGTGTAACTGTGCTGTATAGTGTGTGTGAAGTGTGTAACTGTACTGCACAGTGTGTGTGAAGTGTGTAACTGTGCTGCAGTGTGTGTGAAGTGTGTAACTGCTGTATAGTGTATGTGAAGTGTGTAACTGTGCTGCAGTGTGTGTGAAGTGTGTAACTGCTGTATAGTGTGTGTGAAGTGTGTAACTGTGCTGCAGTGTGTGTGAAGTGTGTAACTGCTGTATAGTGTGTGTGAAGTGTGTAACTGTGCTGCAGTGTGTGTGAAGTGTGTAACTGTGCTGTATAGTGTGTGTGAAGTGTGTAACTGTGCTGTATAGTGTGTGTGAAGTGTGTAGTGTGTGTAAAGTGTGTAACTGTGCTGTATAGTGTGTGTGTGAAGTGTGTAACTGTGCTGCAGTGTGTGTGAAGTGTGTGTAAAGTGTGTAACTGTGCTGTATAGTGTGTGTGAAGTGTGTAGTGTGTGTAAAGTGTGTAACTGTGCTGTATAGTGTGTGTGTGAAGTGTGTAGTGTGTGTAAAGTGTGTAACTGTGCTGTATAGTGTGTGTGAAGTGTGTAACTGTGCTGTATAGTGTGTGTGAAGTGTGTAGTGTGTGTAAAGTGTGTAACTGTGCTGTATAGTGTGTGTGAAGTGTGTAACTGTACTGCACTGTGTGTAGCTGTGTTGTACAGTGTGTGAAGAGTGTAGCTGTGTTGTACTGTGTGTGTGTAGCTGTGTTGTACTGTGTTTGTGTGTGTTGTACTGTGTGTATGTGTGTAGCTGTGTTGTACTGTGTGTGTGTGTTGTACTGTGTGTGTAGCTGTGTTGTACTGTGTGTGTGTGTTGTACAGTGTGTATGTGTGTAGCTGTGTTGTACTGTGTGTGTGTGTTGTACTGTGTGTGTAGCTGTGTTGTACTGTGTGTGTGTTGTACTGTGTGTGTGTAGCTGTGTTGTACTGTGTGTGTAGGTGTGTTGTACTGTGTGTGTGTGTGTAGCTGTGTTGTACTGAGTGTTTGTGTGTAGGTGTGTTGTACTGTGTGTGTGTGTGTTGTACTGTGTGTGTGTTTGTATGTGTGTGTTGTACTGTGTGTGTGTGTGTGTTGTACAGTGTGTGTGTGTGTGTGTGTGTGTGTGTTGTACTGTGTGTGTGTGTGTGTGTGTGTGTGTGTGTGTGTTGTACTGTGTGTGTGTGTGTGTGTGTGTGTGTGTGTGTTGTACTGTGTGTGCTTCAGCAGGTAGAAGTGAGCAGGATCCCACGGGACGAGAGGAGCTCAGGGATTGGAAGCTCAGTGAGGTGTTTACTCAGTACACACTGTGTCCCTCAGGCGCGACGGGCTGAGATACGGTGTGATAGCGGAGGTTAGCTGCGTTAGTGCCGTGGAACAGGTTCATAAAAAGCTGCCGTGTTCCAGATGGTGGCTTTATCAGTCTCAGCACTGCAAATCAGACAGACGTCCACCTGCTCCTAGAGCGAGCAACCTGCTGAGACACGGCATCCCTCACGCTGACGTCACCGCCTGCCAGCAGAACCAGCCACCACACCAGCATTCCTGGGAAAGTCTCATCATCATCATCATCATCATCTTCTTCTCAGCTTATTCCAGCTTTTTTAAAATTATTATTATTATTATTATTTATTCCCAATAAAGCCAGACTCTAATCCTAATCACAGATAAAAGATAAAAACAAACTCATCATAAATAAAAAAAAAACAAAGTTCCAAAGCGTCAAACATCAGTAGATTCGAGAAGATGATGTTTGATGGTAATGCAGATGAGCTGATCATAGATGTGTATTTTCTGACTGGTTGAACATCATTACTGTATGAAGGTTGGTGGCGACACTAGCTGTGAATTTAAGGCTCAGCGTCCTTGACTTCCAGCTGCTGACAGAATTATAACCTGATTGCACATATTTACCGCACCCCGCTCAGACTTTACTGGACATTTTAATTGATTTACCCTCTCTCTCTCTTTCTCACACACACACACACAGAAAAGTGTGGCTGTAAATCACCCGAGCTCCTCTTGGAATGATTTCAGCATTTCTGAGCAGCTCCTCCTGAAGAATCTCCACAAATCAAACTTTAATTTTTCAATCAAACAAACAAAATTTTATTTCATAGAAGGTACAGAAGCATAAAAATAAGAGGCTTTAGATGCTGATGTGAAGCTTTCTTGGTTGGGGGCGGTAGCGAGGACTGAATCCAGCCTGTAAGTAAAGGTTAAGGCCCCGCCCACACGTATCCCAATATTTAAAAAAAAAACTTTCCTCCATTTTTTATATTTTTCTGTTCACGAAGAGATGGAAACTGTAGGGGGCGCCGGTACCTCTTAAAGACAGAGATCATCATGCTCCTTATGTAGTGCACTGCACAAGTCAGGAAGTTGCAGATTTGGAATGTGAGCAGAGTTAATTATCTACCTGTAATAGAAAAGAATTTGCATTTACTGATGTGTGGTGATCTGACCTCCGACTACAGCACTGTCCCACCATTTCTTACACCTGATTACACCACTGTCCCACCATCTCACACCTGATTACAGCACTGTCCCACCATCTTACACCTGACTACACCACTGTCCCACCGTCTCACACCTGATTACACCACTGTCCCACCGTCTCACACCTGATTACACCACTGTCCCACCGTCTCTCATACCTGACTACACCACTGTCCCACCATCTCTCACACCTGCCTACACCACTGTCCCACCATCTCTCACACCTGACTACACCACTGTCACACCATCTCTCACACCTGCCTACACCACTGTCCCACCATCTCTCACACCTGACTACACCACTGTCCCTAACCCATCTGATTATTTTATATTACAGTATATCTGATTAGATCAGGCCCACAGGTCTGATTATGCAGCTGAGGTGGAACTGAGTGTGAGTCATTTACACAAGTTTTCCATGAACTGCACACTGTTAACATTTGATTTATTGATGAGCGAGGAGTTAGTGTCCTTGTTTCATATCACACACACACACACACACACACATATAAACACACATCAGAGATTAATGATTGAAATAAAAATTGACATTTTTTGGAAGAAAAGGGGAATTTCTAGCTGATATGAATCTGTATGTTATCTGCTTTACCTCTCACTAACACTGAGAGAACAGTATTTAACGAGTGGGGGATTATTAGTTGGGTGTTTAAAGGAAGTTGATTTCTTCTGTGTTTGGGACGTGTGTAATGGGAGACAGGAGGGAAAACTTTTTTCAGTGAATTTTCTTATGAATATTTTTCCCATTGGGCGAAGAATTGATCCAGGAGATGGTGTATTGCATTGTTTAGGTACAGGAGGGTGAAGCTGCTCTTTTACTGTACATAGATAATTGCTCTGATGAGTTTGGTGGAGTCGCAGTTTTCAGTAATGAGGGACATCAGAACAGAAACAGACGAGTGGAGCCTGAGGGCCTGCAGACTGTTACTCAGAGGGTGGGGCATAGAGGGAGAATTTGCATATATTGGCAAAGTAACATGGGGAATCCAGGGTGTGTGTGTGTGTGTGAGAGAGAGAGAGAGATATAAAGGGCAGTTTTTTGGCAGCAGGTGAACTTTACAGGTGACTCTCTGCCTCAGACGGACTTTACCTTCAGCTCCCTCAGTTCACTTTCAGAAACATCAGAAACAACCTCAACACTCAGAGCTCTACCCAGGTAATCTAACACCAACTCCACATTCACACAGTTCTTCTACATTCACACAGTTCTTCTACATTCACACAGTTCTTCTACATTTACACAGTTCTTCTACATTTACACAGTTCTTCTACATTAACATGGTGTCTAATTATTAACACATGTATAATAATAGTAATTATTTCAGTATTGGTAGGTAGGCATATATTTGATGTCATTTGTACTGGTGGAAGTGCAGAAGTGTCAGAGTAAATTACAGTAGAATATAGGAGTGTACAGGTGTAGACATGTAAAACAGTAAGTCTAGAACAGCAAAATTTCAGAACTGTAGAACTGTAGACATTTATAACTATATAACTGTATAGGTTTAGAACTGCAGAATTGTAGAACTGAGGAATTCTAGAACTCTAGAACTGTAAAGGTTAAAACTGTAGAACTGTAGATGTTTAGAGCTGTAGATGTTTAGAGCTGTAGATGTTTAGAGCTGTAGAGGTTTAGAGCTGCAGAGGTTTAGAGCTGCAGAGGTTTAGATCTGTAGATGTTTAGAGCTGTAGAATTGTAGAGGTTTATAACTGCAGAACTGTATAGTTTTAGAACTGTAGAGGTTTAGAACTATAGAATTGAATATGTATACAACTGTAGAATTGTATATGTTTAAAACTGTAGATGTTTAGAACTATAGAGTGTATAGGTTTAGAACTGTAGAATTGTAGAGATTCAGAACTGTAGAATTGTATAGGTGTACAACTGTAGAGGTGTAGAACTGTAGCGTTGTAGAACTGTAGAGGTTTAGAACTGTAGAGGTTTAGAACTGTAGAATTGTATAGTGTTTGACTGTATAACTGTAGAGGTTTAAGACTGTAGAGGTTTAGAACTGTAGAATTGTATGGGTGTAGAACTGTATAGGTGTAGAACTGTAGAATTGTATAGGTTTAGATCTGTAGAACTGTAGAGGTTTAGATTTATATAATTATAGAGGTTTAGAACTGTAGAATTGGAGAGTTTAGAACTGTAGAATTGTATAGGTTTAGAACAGTAGAACTGTAGAGGTTTAGAACAGTAGAACTGTAGAGGTTTAGAACAGTAGAACTGTAGAGGTTTAGAAGTGTAGAATTGTATAGTGTTTGACTGTATAACTGTAGAGGTTTAGAACTGTAGAACTGTAGAGGTTTAGAACAGTAGAACTGTAGAGGTTTAGAACAGTAGAACTGTATAGTGTTTGACTGTATAACTGTAGAGGTTTAGAACTGTAGAACTGTAGAGGTTTAGAACAGTAGAACTGTAGAGGTTTAGAACAGTAGAACTGTAGAGGTTTAGAACAGTAGAACTGTAGAGGTTTAGAAGTGTAGAATTGTATAGTGTTTGACTGTATAACTGTAGAGGTTTAGAACAGTAGAACTGTAGAGGTTTAGAACAGTAGAACTGTAGAGGTTTAGAAGTGTAGAATTGTATAGTGTTTGACTGTATAACTGTAGAGGTTTAGAACTGTAGAACTGTAGAGGTTTAGAACAGTAGAACTGTAGAGGTTTAGAACAGTAGAACTGTATAGTGTTTGACTGTATAACTGTAGAGGTTTAGAACTGTAGAACTGTAGAGGTTTAGAACAGTAGAACTGTAGAGGTTTAGAACAGTAGAACTGTAGAGGTTTAGAAGTGTAGAATTGTATAGTGTTTGACTGTATAACTGTAGAGGTTTAGAACAGTAGAACTGTAGAGGTTTAGAACAGTAGAACTGTAGAGGTTTAGAACTGTAGAACTGTAGAGGTTTAGAACAGTAGAACTGTAGAGGTTTAGAAGTGTAGAATTGTAGAGGTTTAGAACAGTAGAACTGTAGAGGTTTAGAACAGTAGAGCTGTAGAGGTTTAGAACAGTAGAACTGTAGAGGTTTAGAACAGTAGAACTGTAGAGGTTTAGAAGTGTAGAATTGTAGAGGTTTAGAACAGTAGAACTGTAGAGGTTTAGAACAGTAGAACTGTAGAGGTTTAGAACAGTAGAGCTGTAGAGGTTTAGAACAGTAGAACTGTAGAGGTTTAGAACTGTAGAACTGTAGAGGTTTAGATCTGCATCACCGTATACCTGTAGAGGAGTAGATGTGTAAAATAATACTGTTAGAACTGTAAAATACTATGCTTAAAAAAACTCTAAAATTATAGAAACATAGAACCAGTAGATGAACCATAGAGCTGTAAAATATAGAGCTGTAAAAGTGTAGATTTGTAAAAAGTGGAACCTTATGAACATACAGTTATAGAACTGTAACAGTGTAGAACTGTAGAAATATAGATTCAGAATCAGAAATACGTCCCAGTTGTCACAGTTGCAACGGTTTGTGTAAAAATGTGAATGAAATATGAAATGAAATGAAATAAAAAAATATGTATGTAAAAGTATGAACATGTATATAAATGATATGAATAAAGTGGCGGAGTGGTAATAACTGAGATAATACATATGGAAAATGATTACACATACTGAACTATAGAACTATTATTACTGCACATATGAACAGTATGATCTGAGTACTGCACAGCTGAACCGTAGTGTCAGACTGAATAGAACTGTAACTGTGTAGAACTGTACAGATATAGAACTGTGTAGAACTGTACAGATATAGAACAGTGTAGAACTGTACAGATATAGAACTGTGTAGAACTGTACAGATATAGAACAGTGTAGAACTGTGGATGTGAATCTTTATGTAAACCCGTCAGCTAATCAGGATAAACCATACAACAGTGTTTATAAGTCATACTGATCTTTCTCTCTGTGTGTGTGTGTGTGTGTGTGTGTGTGTGTGTGTGTGTGTGTGTGTGTGTGTGTGTTTCAGATCATGCTGAACAGTCTGGAACCGGTGAGTCTCAATTGTGCCACACTGTTCAGTTGTCCAGTCCAGTCCACAATCTGCAGATATTTAATCTGACATGCAAATGATTTCACAGAGTAAAGCTGTAAATAATAACACACACACACACACACACTAACACACACACACACACCATGCAAATATACCTTTTTACTTCTGTCCACACTCCACCATTGTACTATAAACAACATCAGCATTCAAACCACACACACACACACACACACACACACACACACACACACACACACACACACACACACTATCAGTACTGTTCTGTACTGTCTGTTCTGCTGTCCCCTGTTTCACTCCTCTAATTTACTCCTTTGGTTTGCTCCTCACTTTCCCCTGTATCCCTCTCCTGATTCACTCCTCTGATTCACTCATTTGATTCACTCTCCTGATTTACTGCTCTGATTCACTCATTTGATTCACTCTTCTGATTCACTCCTCTGTTTTCTCTGACTCCTTTTTCACTCCTCTGTATTTGTTCTTTGTGGTTTCGTGTCCTTCAGCTGCAGTACCTGCAGGAGCTCTGTCCTGCTGGGCCATCTGCTGGGGAGATGGAGCTGGAGGTGATTGAGGAGTATCTGCAGGAGCACTCAGGAGAAGAGCAGAGAGTGCAGAGTGGGACTGATGATCAGATCGTAATCGCAGGTCAGTAAGTGAACCGAAAGAGGACAGCTGGGTTCAACACACACACCTCGAACATCCTTTTATTAACTCAGAAACTCAGTTTAAAAATATTTAGATACTCAGATATCCAAATGTACAGCTTCTCAATTATTCAGATACTCAGAAACTCCACCAATATACCAATATACTCAGATACTCACTCAGATACTCAGATACTTAACTATTCAGCTACTCAGTTATTCAGATACTCACATTTAAAATATTTAGTTATTGAAATACTCAGATACTAAAATATTTCAAATGTACAGCTACTCAATTATTCAGATACTCAGAAACTCATTGAAATACTAAGATAGTTTAATAAAAATGTAGTCAAATTTTCAAATATTACTCAGATAATCACTCAGATACTCACTCAGATAATCACTCAGATACTCAGATAATCACTCAGATACTCACTCAGATACTCACTCAGATACTCAGATAATCACTCAGATACTCACTCAGATAATCACTCAGATAATCACTCAGATACTCAGATACTCACTCAGATACTCAGATACTCACTCAGATACTCAGATAATCACTCAGATACTCACTCAGATAATCACTCAGATACTCAGATACTCACTCAGATACTCAGATACTCACTCAGATACTCAGATAATCACTCAGATACTCAGATAATCACTCAGATACTCACTCAGATAATCACTCAGATACTCACTCAGATACTCACTCAGATACTCAGATACTCACTCAGATACTCAGATACTCACTCAGATACTCAGATAATCACTCAGATACTCACTCAGATAATCACTCAGATACTCAGATACTCACTTAGATACTCAGATACTCAGATACTCACTCAGATACTCAGATACTCACTCAGATACTCACTCAAATACTCAGATACTCACTCAGATACTCAGATACTCAGATACTCACTCAGATACTCAGATACTCACTCAGATACTCAGATACTCACATTTAGATACTCACTCAGATACTCAGATACTCACTCAGATAATCACTAGATACTCAGATACTCAGATACTCACTCAGATACTCAGATACTCACTCAGATAATCACTCAGATACTCAGATACTCACTCAGATACTCACTCAGATACTCAGATACTCAGATACTCACTCAGATACTCACTCAGATACTCACTCAGATACTCAGATACTCACTCAGATACTCACTGAGATACTCACTCAGATACTCAGATACTCACTCAGATACTCACTCAGATACTCACTCAGATACTCAGATACTCACTCAGATACTCACTCAGATACTCAGATACTCACTCAGATACTCAGATACTCACTCAGATAATCACTCAGATACTCACTCAGATACTCACTCAGATACTCAGATACTCACTCAGATACTCACTCAGATACTCAGATACTCACTCAGATACTCAGATACTCACTCAGATACTCACTCAGATACTCAGATACTCAGATACTCACTCAGATACTCACTCAGATACTCACTCAGATACTCAGATACTCACTCAGATACTCAGATACTCACTCAGATACTCACTCAGATACTCAGATACTCACTCAGATACTCAGATACCCAGATACTCACTCAGATACTCACTCAGATACTCAGATACTTAACTGTTTAGCTACTCAGTTATTCGGATATTCAGAGTGCTTGTCCCTGTTTTGGCCGTCAGTGGAGAATCGTATCTGCAGATTGTGAAAGGTAATTGATTACGTGTTTAATTGACCGCTCAGTTAATTGGTTAGATGAGTGAAATATGCTAATTGTGTGGGGATGTTGAGGAAGGTGGTTCAGCTGGTTGCTGATGATGGAGAACTGTACTGATGTGTGTGATGGTGTTTAGAGAACGGTTGGTGGGGACGGTTTGCGTACGAGTGGCAGTACGGGAGCTTGGCGAGGGCGGATGACAGCGCCGCGGATCAGCAGCACTGGCCCAGTCAGTACAGCAACCCTGAGTGGGTAAGGCCTTTAGCTTTAGCACAGGAGCTACCAGGCTAATGAAGCTATAGAAGCTTACACCCCACCAACTAGCATGAAGCTAACAGCAAGATGAAATGCTCATGCATGTTTCAGGGTGTGCACTGCGAGTACGAAGCTCCGCCCTCCAGTGACTCTGACTCACACTGCAGTTCGATCTGTCCAGAGTTCCCGCCATCGCCCCCTACAGGCAGCGAGAGAAGTGCAGCCTGGGAGACGATGCCCATCGCGCCACTGACCGGTACTGGACCTTCATTCACCTTTACTGCAGGAACTCAAGCAGGGATCAACTCTATTGATCTGATCAGTACAAATTATAGTTAAAAACTGATATTGACATTCTACACACAATAAATACACAACCCAAAACAACACAAAACAACACAAAACAACACAAAACAACTCAAAACAACTCAAAACAACACAACACAACTCAACACAACTCGAAACAACACAACTCGAAACAACACAACTCAACACAACACAACTTGAAACAACACAAAACAACACAACACAACTCGAAACAACACAACACAACGTGAAACATCACAAAACAATTCGAAACAACACAACTTGAAACAACACAACTGAACACAACACAAATCGAAACAACACAAAACAACACAAAACAACTCAAAACAACACAACTCAACACAACTCAGCATGTTAAACCGGAGAGGTCAGAGGGCACTGCAGTGAAACCTGATGCTCTGAGCTGTAGAGTGGTCTGAATGGTGTGACTCTGAAGGTGGCCGCACTCATCAGAGCTCATCAGAGCTAACGGCGGCTCCTGCGTCTGCTTCTCTGCAGGGAAAAGGAAAGAGCGTCTGTTCCAGTTCCTGTACGAGATGCTGCAGAGTCCCGACATGCGCAGCTGTATCTGGTGGGTTCAGTCGGCGAGCGGAACCTTTCAGTTCTCCTCCCAGAACAAGGAGAAGCTGGCGGAAATGTGGGGGAAGCGCAAAGGAAACCGCAAAACCATGACCTACCAGAAGATGGCCCGGGCCCTGCGGAACTACTCTCGCACCGGAGAAATCTGCAAAGTCAAACGCAAACTGACCTACCAGTTCAACGAGCGCACGCTGAGGGGTCTGCAGACCAGCGCCCACAAGGCCCCTCCCAGCTAAACGCGCTCAGCCTCGGCCCGTCCCAGAATTCTCTACTGAATCTACTGATCTACTGCGGAATCTACTGAACACGAGGATCTGAATCAGGGAATGCTGAATAAATACTGAGTATTTACAGCTCTTCATTCCCACTCTTCACTCAGGCACTGATCTGACCCGCTCTGGCGCTCCGTCTGGTGGGATTTGACAGGAATTGTTTGATGTTTTAACTTTGAAGTTTGTGTAAATCTGAGGATTGTTGTCGTGAAAAGCTACGTTATAAGTAGTTCATAAAGACGTTCATCATGTGTTTGTGATCTGTGTTTATTCTGTGTTTATTTCTCTGTGTTTGTTTAAATTTGTGACTGAATAAAATCAGAGCTAAAGAAATGATATCTGATCTCGGTTCTCCTGCGTCCTCCACGATCAGGTTCATCATGATCAGACATTTATTATCAGATCAGATTAACTTCACCTTTAATCCGCCTGTTTCCAAAATAATGAGCCTCAGAAATTTGGTTGTGAGGGTTTGGTTATAAAGGTTATAGCGAACAAGTATGTGTGTATGGATGTGTACAGGTGTGTTCAGATGTGTACAGGTGTGTACAGATATATACAGCTGTGTACAGGTGTGTTCAGATGTGTACAGGTGTGTACAGATATATACAGCTGTGTACAGGTGTGTACAGGTGTGTACAGGTATATACAGATGTGTACGGGTGTGTACAGATATGTACAGATGTGTACGGGTGTGTACAGGTATGTACAGATGTGTACGGGTGTGTACAGGTATATACAGATGTGTACGGGTGTGTACAGATATGTACAGATGTGTACAGGCATTTACAGGTGTGAACAGAGATGTATGGACGTGTGCAGTTGGGCATGTGGACACAGGCATGTAACGATAAGTATGGATGTTACAGGTGTGTACAGGTGTATATTGATGGGTACAGGTGTGTACGGGTGTGTAGAGATGTGTACAGGTGTGTATGGGTGCATACAGGTGTGTACGGGTGTGTACGGGTGTGTAGAGATGTGTACAGGTGTGTATAGGTGTATATCGATGGGTACAGGTGTGTACAGGTGTATATTGATGGGTACAGGTGTGTACGGGTGTGTAGAGATGTGTACAGGTGTGTATGGGTGCATACAGGTGTGTACAGGTGTATATCGATGGGTACAGGTGTGTACAGGTGTATATCGATGGGTACAGGTGTGTACAGGTGTATATTGATGGGTACAGGTGTGTACAGGTGTATATTGATGGGTACAGGTGTGTACGGGTGTGTAGAGATGTGTACAGGTGTGTATGGGTGCATACAGGTGTTTACAGGTGTATATCGATGGGTACAGGTGTGTACAGGTGTGTAGAGATGTGTACAGGTGTGTATGGGTGCATACAGGTGTGTACAGGTGTATATCGATGGGTACAGGTGTGTACAGGTGTATATTGATGGGTACAGGTGTGTAGAGATGTGTACAGGTGTGTACAGGTGTATATCGATGGGTACAGGTGTGTACAGGTGTATATTGATGGGTACAGGTGTGTAGAGATGTGTACGGGTGTGTAGAGATGTGTACAGGTGTATATCGATGGGTACAGGTGTGTACAGGTGTATATTGATGGGTACAGGTGTGTACAGGTGTATATTGATGGGTACAGGTGTGTACAGGTGTATATTGATGGGTACAGGTGTGTACAGGTTTATATCGATGGGTACAGGTGTGGGCAGGTTTATATCGATGGGTACAGGTGTGTACAGGTGTATATCAATGGGTACAGGTGTGTACAGGTGTATACAGGCGCACATTTCAAAGATTAAAGCCAAAGACCACACCCACATTCTTTCTCTGTTGTGATGTCACTGCTGCTCAGGTCTGAAAGAGTCATGAAGTCAGAGCTGATTCAGCTTTAATTAAAACAAAACATGCAGTGAGTGATAACACACACACACACACACACACATTCATAATGTGTAAATACAGTAGCTAAGAGTCACATGTGCGCACACACACACATACACACACATATGCAAAGCATGGTTACCGTGGAAAAGCAGCACTCCTGCAGAACTGTGGTTAATAATTAACAGTAAAACTGGTTTTAGTGTTTGAGGTTTTATTGATGTTTGAAGTTTTAACGACGTGTTTCTCACAGACGTTCAGAGACAGACAAAAGTCCTGCCTCTATATTGTACATTTAAATATTTGGTCTAAAAAAAAGTTTAGACCAAATAGACTAAAAAACATTTTTTTAAACATTATGTCTCACACACACACACACTCATACACACACACTCATACACACACACTCATACACATCAACTAAAACAACAGATAAAAATCAAGGAAAGGCTAAAACAAGTATAATAATAAAAATAAAATAAAACAACTACAAGAAGATGTAATAAGATCAAACGTAATAGATCAATAAACAGGGATAGGAATAACAATATGTATACACTATCAGGACAAAAGTATTGGGACACCTGCTCATTCACTGTTTCTTCTGAGATGAAGGAATCGTCTCTACGGTCCTGAGAAATTCACTACAATGCTGATCAACATTATTGATAAGGAGAGTTAATTATGCACTGTGTTTACAGAAGTGATTAAAGTGAGAGTAAAGCAGAAGAGCTCAGAACGAGGCTGAACTCTTATTACTGTTCTGTTATTAATATGTAATAAGCATCCTCAGGTGATTCTGCTGTCCGGCAGATATTCAGGCATGACCAGCAGGTGGCGACATCCCAGCAAACACTTTTTCTTTCTGCGCGTGTGTGTGTGTGTGTGAGTGTGTGTGTGTGTGTGTGTGTGTGGGCAGACGGTCTGAATCCAATTATCACCTTCAGCTGATTCCTCACATACGTCCACCCACACACACTCACTCACTCAGTCTCTCACACTCACACACACACACACACACACTCACTCAGTCTCTCACACACTCACACACTCACTCAGTCTCTCACACACACACACTCACACACTCACTCAGTCTCTCACACTCACACACACTCAAACACTCACTCAGTCTCTCACACACACACACACACTCACTCAGTCTCTCTAACACACACACACACTCACTCAGTCTCTCACACTCACACACACTCACACACTCACTCAGTCTCTCACACTCACACACTCTCTCTCTCTCTCTCTCTCTCTGCTGAAACTTTGGATATTTTTTATTAATCTGAAGTTTCTTCCAGAACAATGTCTGCTGAAAAGGTACAGTTACTCTCTCTCTCTCTTTCTGTGTGTGTGTCTGTGTCTCTGTGTGTGTGTGTGTGTGTCTGTGTGTGTGTGTGTGTGTCTCTGTGTGTGTGTGTGTGTATGTGTGTGTGTGTGTGTGTGTCTGTGTGTGTGTGTCTGTGTGTGTGTGTGTGTGTCTGTGTGTGTGTGTGTGTGTGTGTGTGTGTGTGTCTGTGTGTGTGTGTGCTACTTTACAATACAAATAATATGTTTGATTTTTAACCAGCGTGGCCGTCCAGGTAAGGTTCAGGGTTCAGGTGAAGTTGATGATTTTCTGCTGTCCTTAGTTTAACAACCCTGTAAAAGCAAAATGACTAATTAAATGTGATTTTATGATGAATATTAATATCTGTTAATATTACACACATACTGTTCCGGTCAGTTTGACTCAGTAGTGACAACAGAGGCTTCAAGAGGTAAAAATGTCAAATTTAGATCAAAATTGAGGCCAAATTCTATTTGTTTAATTATTCAGAATTATGAATTGTCACAAATAAATCAAATAATATCAATAATGGAAACTTTATATTGTGTATATATTCATAATTTATCTACATTTTTGCATCTGAGTGTCTTGCTGTCCCTTTCTGTGACACTGAGAATTTCCCCACTGCGGGACTAATACAGGATTATCTCATCTTATCTTTAATTGTGATTACACTAAATATTGATTGTATTTCTATTAATTGAGCTACAGATAATGTTTATGGAGAAACGAGTGGGCGATTACCTTGGGTCAGTACCATACCAATCACCCCGCAACATCACACCAACCACCAGAAATATCACATCAATCACCCAGCAACATCACTTCACACCAGCCATGGTGTTGCTGAGTGGTTGGTGTGATGTTGTTGGTGGTTGGTGTGATGTTGCTGAGTGGTTGGTGTGATGTTGCTGGTGGTTGGTGTGATGTTGCTGAGTGGTTGGTGCTGGTGGTTGGTGTGATGTTGCTGAGTGGTTGGTGTGATGTTGCTAAGTGGTTGGTGTGATGTTGCTGAGTGGTTGGTGTGATGTTGTTGGTGGTTGGTGTGATGTTGCTGGTGGTTGGTGTGATGTTGCTGAGTGGTTGGTGTGATGTTGTTGGTGGTTGGTGTGATGTTGCTGAGTGGTTGGTGTGATGTTGCTGAGTGGTTGGTGTGATGTTGTTGGTGGTTGGTGTGATGTTGGTGGTTGGTGTGATGTTGCTGGTGGTTGGTGTGATGTTGCTGGTGGTTGGTGTGATGTTGCTGAGTGGTTGGTGTGATGTTGCTGGTGGTTGGTGTGATGTTGCTGAGTGGTTGGTGTGATGTTGCTGAGTGGTTGGTGTGATGTTGCTGGTGGTTGGTGTGATGTTGCTGAGTGGTTGGTGTGATGTTGGTGGTTGGTGTGATGTTGCTGAGTGGTTGGTGTGATGTTGCTGGTGGTTGGTGTGATGTTGCTGAGTGGTTGGTGCTGGTGGTTGGTGTGATGTTGCTGAGTGGTTGGTGTGATGTTGCTGGTGGTTGGTGTGATGTTGCTGAGTGGTTGGTGTGATGTTGTTGGTGGTTGGTGTGATGTTGCTGAGTGGTTGGTGTGATGTTGCTGAGTGGTTGGTGTGATGTTGTTGGTGGTTGGTGTGATGTTGTTGGTGGTTGGTGTGATGTTGCTGGTGGCTGGTGGTTGGTGTGATGTTGCTGGTGGTTGGTGTGATGTTGCTGAGTGGTTGGTGTGATGTTGGTGGTTGGTGTGATGTTGCTGAGTGGTTGGTGTGATGTTGCTGGTGGTTGGTGTGATGTTGCTGAGTGGTTGGTGCTGGTGGTTGGTGTGATGTTGCTGAGTGGTTGGTGTGATGTTGCTGGTGGTTGGTGTGATGTTGCTGAGTGGTTGGTGTGATGTTGCTGAGTGGTTGGTGTGATGTTGTTGGTGGTTGGTGTGATGTTGTTGGTGGTTGGTGTGATGTTGCTGGTGGTTGGTGTGATGTTGCTGGTGGTTGGTGTGATGTTGCTGAGTGGTTGGTGTGATGTTGGTGGTTGGTGTGATGTTGCTGAGTGGTTGGTGTGATGTTGCTGGTGGTTGGTGTGATGTTGCTGAGTGGTTGGTGCTGGTGGTTGGTGTGATGTTGCTGAGTGGTTGGTGTGATGTTGCTGGTGGTTGGTGTGATGTTGCTGAGTGGTTGGTGCTGGTGGTTGGTGTGATGTTGCTGAGTGGTTGGTGTGATGTTGCTGAGTGGTTGGTGTGATGTTGTTGGTGGTTGGTGTGATGTTGCTGAGTGGTTGGTGTGATGTTGCTGAGTGGTTGGTGTGATGTTGCTGAGTGGTTGGTGTGATGTTGTTGGTGGTTGGTGTGATGTTGCTGGTGGTTGGTGTGATGTTGCTGGTGGTTGGTGTGATGTTGCTGAGTGATTGGTGTGATGTTGTTGGTGGTTGGTGTGATGTTGCTGGTGGTTGGTGTGATGTTGCTGAGTGATTGGTGTGATGTTGCTGAGTGGTTGGTGTGATGTTGCTGAGTGGTTGGTGTGATGTTGCTGGTGGTTGGTGTGATGTTGCTGGTGGTTGGTGTGATGTTGCTGAGTGGTTGGTGTGATGTTGCTGGTGGTTGGTGTGATGTTGCTGAGTGATTGGTGTGATGTTGCTGAGTGGTTGGTGTGATGTTGCTGAGTGGTTGGTGTGATGTTGTTGGTGGTTGGTGTGATGTTGCTGGTGGTTGGTGTGATGTTGCTGGTGGTTGGTGTGATGTTGCTGAGTGATTGGTGTGATGTTGCTGAGTGGTTGGTGTGATGTTGCTGAGTGGTTGGTGTGATGTTGCTGGTGGTTGGTGTGATGTTGTTGGTGGTTGGTGTGATGTTGCTGGTGGTTGGTGTGATGTTGCTGAGTGGTTGGTGTGATGTTGCTGAGTGGTTGGTGTGATGTTGCTGGTGGTTGGTGTGATGTTGCTGAGTGGTTGGTGTGATGTTGCTGAGTGGTTGGTGTGATGTTGCTGGTGGTTGGTGTGATGTTGCTGGTGGTTGGTGTGATGTTGCTGAGTGGTTGGTGTGATGTTGTTGGTGGTTGGTGTGATGTTGCTGGTGGTTGGTGTGATGTTGCTGAGTGGTTGGTGTGATGTTGCTGAGTGGTTGGTGTGATGTTGCTGGTGGTTGGTGTGATGTTGCTGAGTGGTTGGTGTGATGTTGCTGGTGGTTGGTGTGATGTTGCTGGTGGTTGGTGTGATGTTGGTGGTTGATGTGATGTTGCTGGTGGTTAGTGTGATGTTGCTGAGTGGTTGGTGTGATGTTGCTGGTGGTTGGTGTGATGTTGCTGGTGGTTGGTGTGATGTTGCTGAGTGGTTGGTGTGATGTTGTTGGTGGTTGGTGTGATGTTGCTGAGTGGTTGGTGTGATGTTGCTGAGTGGTTGGTGTGATGTTGCTGGTGGTTGGTGTGATGTTGCTGGTGGTTGGTGTGATGTTGCTGAGTGGTTGGTGTGATGTTGCTGGTGGTTGGTGTGATGTTGTTGGTGGTTGGTGTGATGTTGGTGGTTGGTGTGATGTTGCTGAGTGGTTGGTGTGATGTTGCTGGTGGTTGGTGTGATGTTGGTGGTTGGTGTGATGTTGGTGGTTGGTGTGATGTTGCTGAGTGGTTGGTGTGATGTTGGTGGTTGGTGTGATGTTGCTGAGTGGTTGGTGTGATGTTGCTGAGTGGTTGGTGTGATGTTGCTGAGTGGTTGGTGTGATGTTGCTGAGTGGTTGGTGTGATGTTGCTGGTGGTTGGTGTGATGTTGCTGGTGGTTGGTGTGATGTTGCTGAGTGGTTGGTGTGATGTTGCTGGTGGTTGGTGTGATGTTGTTGGTGGTTGGTGTGATGTTGCTGAGTGGTTGGTGTGATGTTGCTGGTGGTTGGTGTGATGTTGTTGGTGGTTGGTGTGATGTTGGTGGTTGGTGTGATGTTGCTGAGTGGTTGGTGTGATGTTGGTGGTTGGTGTGATGTTGCTGAGTGGTTGGTGTGATGTTGCTGAGTGGTTGGTGTGATGTTGCTGAGTGGTTGGTGTGATGTTGCTGAGTGGTTGGTGTGATGTTGCTGGTGGTTGGTGTGATGTTGCTGAGTGGTTGGTGTGATGTTGGTGGTTGGTGTGATGTTGCTGAGTGGTTGGTGTGATGTTGCTGAGTGGTTGGTGTGATGTTGCTGAGTGGTTGGTGTGATGTTGCTGAGTGGTTGGTGTGATGTTGCTGGTGGTTGGTGTGATGTTGCTGAGTGGTTGGTGTGATGTTGGTGGTGCTGGAAGTTGATTAAAGACGGACACTTCAGGAAAGTTTTCACTTCCTGGACCTGAATCTTCCAGCCGTAGTTTGATGTTTCTGCTGCTGAGGAACCAGAATAGAAACAGGAAAGTGTTGATCAGTGAAAGCAGGTCAGTGAAGGAGGTCAGTGTGAAGCTCAGCTGATCGCCCTGTGGTGAACTTTGACCTGATTAACGAATGCAGATGATCTAACATCGTTACACTCTGATGAGCTGATTTTTCATTGGCGGTTCAGGTTTAAGATTTTTAAAGGGTTTGTAATGTTTATCTGGACCCCAGCCCTCACACACACACACACACACAAACACACACACACACACACACACACACACACACACACACACACAAACACACACACACACACACACAGCTCTCGGTCAGTGTTTTACAGGAATAGACAGGAGATTTGTGGGTAATGAGATTACTCCTCCAGTGAAGCAGAATCCGGCCTGAACTGCAGAATTAACCCTTTGTGTTCTTAACCTGCCGTGGCCTTCCTCAGAGTCAGGACTCCACCGGCTGTGTTTCCCACTCAGAGCAACAGCTCCGTTTCATAAAGCTCCACATCAATGACCATAGCTGTATGTATCTGATGTGTATCTGATGTGTATCTGATGTTGATCTGAAAACATTAAACTAACCCTCGTCATGGTTGCGCTTTGTAAAGCAGTGACTGTACAGTTTTTGAGATAATGGCACCAGTCCAACTCCAGACTGCTTGGTCTGATTGTCTGATTCTAGCTATTGTATCTGTTTTTTGATCGGATACATGGTTTCCGCTTGGCAGTGGAATGTTTTGCGGATTTGCAACTTCCTAGCAACCATCTGAAATACCATATCAATCACCTTGAAGCACAATAGCACCCATCCAGAAACCGCTTAGCAACCACAACACCATTGCAACCACATGGGATACCACAACAAACACTTAGCAAGACCATTGCAACCACATAGCAGTTACTTAGCAACACCATAACAACCATTTGGGATACCATAACAACACCATAGAAATCACATAGCAATTACTTACCAACACCATAGCAATCACCTGCAACTAGCAACTATGTAGTAACCATTAGTAACGCTATAGCAAACACTTAGCAACACCACAGCAACCACATGGGATACCATAACAACCACCTAGCAAGACCATAGCAACCATCTGGGATACCATAACCACCTAGCAACACCATAGCAACCACATAGCAACACTAGAGCAACCATCTGGGATACCATAACAACCACCTAGCAACACCATAGCAACCACATAGCAATTACTTAGTAACACTATAGCAATCACCTGGGGTACCATAACAACCACCTAGCAAGGCAATAGCAACCATATGGGATACCATAACCACCTAGCAACACTATAGCAACCATCTGGGATACCATAACAACCACCTAGCAACCATAGCAACCACATAGCAATTTACTTAGCAACACCATAGCAAACCACATGGGATACCATAACAGCCACCCAGCAATCCCATAGCAACCACATAGCAATTACTTAGCAACACCATAACAACCATTTGGGATACCATAACAAACACCCAGCAATACCATAGAAATCACATAGCAATTGCTTACCAACACCATAGCAATCACCTGCAACTAGCAACTATGTAGTAACCATTTAGTAACACTATAGCAAACACTTAGCAACACCACAGCAACCACATGGGATACCATAACAACCACCTAGCAAAACCATAGCAACCATCTGGGATACCATAACCACCTAGCAACACCATAGCAACCACATAGCAACACTAGAGCAACCATCTGGGATACCATAACAACCACCTAGCAACACCATAGCAACCACATAGCAATTACTTAGTAACACTATAGCAATCACCTGGGGTACCATAACAACCACCTAGCAAGACCATAGCAACCATCTGGATACCATAACCACCTAGCAACACCATAGCAACCATCTGGGATACCATAACAACCACCAAGCAACACCATAGCAACCACATAGCAATTACTTAGCAACACCACAGCAACCACATGGGATACCATAACAACCACCTAGCAAGACCATAGCAACCATCTGGATACCATAACCACCTAGCACACCATAGCAACCAATACAACACTACAGCAACCAAATAGCAATACTACAACACCATAGCAACCACCTAGCAAACCATACAACCAGCAACCAAATAGCAATTACTTAGTAACACCATAGCAACCACCTGGGTACCAAACAACATAGCAACACCATAACAACCACCATAGCAACCATGTAACAACTGCCTAGCGATTGCCTGCCTTGTTAGCACAACCATGCTGCTTCTAAGGACCCAGATCAGTGAACGATGCACTGGAAATACAGAGGTATTATTCAACCCCACTAAAGCTATTTTACTATTACTATTTATTTACACACTGTGACCCCGGTTAATTCTAAATGAATTTAGGATTATCTTATTTATCTTATCATATCTTATTCTGGCTAAGTATTTATCTTATAATGCACATCCACACGAGGAGGATAGGGGTGGAGGGTTGAACGTTTTTGCAGTTTGACAATTATTGATATGTTTTCATTACAGACAGAATATAAAAATAAGAAGGTCTCAGCTACAATGACATATTATAAATAAGAAGCTCCGTCACAGAGGAAAGCTGAGATCTTCTTCAAAATATCTTCATACAGATCTTCTTGAGACAAGCTTCTAGTCGTACACGTACGGCTCTTGTTGGGCTTCTCGTGGCTGTAAACTGGCTCCTGATGTTTAAAGTCTGAGGGGGTTTTAGTGGTAGGAAGGAAAATGGACGTTTCTTACCCTGTCTGGAAGAACTTCCTCACTCTTGTATTTGTGTTTTGTTTCTGAAATCCAAAATCCTCCATCTTGTTTCTGCTGCACCTTTCTAATAGCACTGTAGGAGGTCACTGCATTGTCTGCTTCACTGTTTTGTGCAGAAACCCAAGAAGAAGAAACCAGAAAAAGATTCTTCAAAAGCCAACGGTTCTGAAACCACAACCAAAAAGAGCAAAGCCAAAAAGACTGAAGATCCACCAGAGGAAAGTGCCAACACTCCTGCAAAAAGTCAGTCCACCGCCTGTGTGTCTGGCAGTGTGTATGAACTAATCCCATGTCATTGCAGTAAGGGTCTGAGGAGTTCCTTTAAACTCCAGATGCAGTCAAGGGGTCAACATCTGTACTGACCCACCGTTTGAATGCAGGTGGTTTCAACACAGATACAAACCTCCTAAATAATGTGTTTTATTGAGCCGGGTTCAGAAGTGCTGAACAAATTCTAAGGCTGGACGGCAGCCGAGAACTTTATAGGAGCTATAATCCCTACACCAATCAGCCATATCATTAAAACCACTGCAGCTGAAGAGAACCCCCCTGAGGATCCGGGTCCAGTGGCTCCTGTCTGTCGAGGGGTGATCTACATATTAGGCAGAGAGTGAATGGTCAGTTCTTGAAGATGATGAAGGTGGTGTGTTAAATAGAGCGTAAGAATCTGACACAATAACCAGACTGTAATGTTCTAGACAATGACTGGGTCAGAACATCTCCAGAACATTAGGTCTTGTGGGGTGTTCCTCCCAGAATGCAGTGGGCAGTACCTACCAACAGTGCTCCAAGGAAGGACAGTTAGAGTTATAAGCATCCAGTGCTCAGTTATGCTCATGGAGGCCCCACCACCAGTCTTGGTGACCACAGAGACCACAGCAGGACACTTCAGAGGTCTTGAGGAGTCCACGCCTTGATGAGTCTTAGCTGTTGTGGTAGCACAAGGGAGGCCTACTCAGTATTAAGGCAGTGGTATTAATGTTATGGCTGATCAGTGGATGTTGTACCTGATTATGAATTAACATGGATAGAAATACAGTACGGAGGATATCTGCAATCCCTGTGATGAAACAGACTGGTCAGGTAAAGGGTTTCAGCTTTGGTAATAAATGATTAGAAACATATATTTAGTCGGATTTTCTACTAACCTGCAGTCATGTGACATGTGGGGTCTGTATGGGTGGCCCAATTGGGAGCCAGGATACGTTTTGTGCATGGGTTCCATGTTGGCCCCACATATGGATGCCCTCCAGGGTCAGTAATGGGACCCATGTGAGATTGAAGTGGCTGTAGCGATGGGGCCTATTTAGGAAGTCCTACTGGGTACCAGGAACAACACAGGTACAAACCCACTCAGAGCCCACCTGGAACCCACCTAACCCACATTCCACCCATGTGAGCCCGACATGAGCATGCTGGCTGGGGTCAGGACAGTCTGTCAGGATAATTCTCACAAATGTTTGTTTCTCCTTTTATTTAAGAATATTTACAGCATCAAAAGCCGCTGTGCACTAACACTGACACAGAGCTCAGATCAGTCTAACCTGGTCTGATGTTTAATACGAGGCGATTAATGTGTTCATCAGCACGTCGATAAAGGATCTATAAAAGGTACTTTGAGTGATGCTATTTTGATTATACTTTTTTTAACATCCGCACTATGAAACAAGCTATGGGTAATAAAAACAATAATATACAAATATACAATATACAATAACAGAAACTATATACACCTCTATCAGAAGTCTGAGATGTCCGTTTGTAGTAAAAGCATATAAATAAATAAATAAATAAATAATAAAGTGTGCTATATAAACATCACATAATTCATAATCAGCTGTAAACTCCTTGGATTGACAGCCCAGAACTGAAAAGGCACACTTTGAAAAGACACAGCGACCTCTAGTGGATTGGTAGGCTAACACGCCGCTGCTGATTGGCAGTTCCGGCAGGGGTTCAGTTCAACACCTTCTTCAGTGAGATATGGAGACTGAGAATGTGCTCTACCTAAGCTGAGCAGAACCTTGAAGAGAACCTTTATCTGTGAGAGAGCTGAGGAACGGGTTCTGTTGAACAGGCTGGAGGGTGTTGGCCCAGCAGAACCGGCTCTGTTTGAGGAATCATTGTTCAGTCTGTGGCTGGTTTGTTTTATCAGACGGAAAAACTGTGAAGAAAAAGAAACCGGAAAAAAATCCGGAAGAGGCGGAAAAAAACAAGGAGGTGAAGAAGAAGACGAAGAGCGAAGCGAAGAAGAAGAAAGGTAATACACACACACACACACACACACACACAGAAAGACATTTGAAATGTTTAAATGATTCTGATCTGCTTCTGATGATCTGTTTACTTTAAATCATTTTTCCTCTTTCTGGGTTCAGATTCTGACGATGATGATGATGAGGAGGAGGAGGAGGAGGAGGACGACGAAGAACCAAAAAAGTCAAAGAAAAAAATCACAAAGGAGAATATTTCTACAAACACCAAAGAAAAGAAACCCAAGGCCAAAGGTCTTCTAACCAATCATACCTCCTAACCAATCACCCCTCTAATCAATCACACCTCCTAATCAATCACACCTCCTAACCAATCACACCTCCTAATCAATCACACCTCTAATCAATCACACCTCCTAATCAATCACACCTCTAATCAATCACACCTCCTAATCAATCACACCTCCTAACCAATCACACCTCCTAATCAATCACACCTCCTAACCAATCACACCTCCTAATCAATCACACCTCCTAACCAATCACCCCTCTAATCAATCACACCTCTAATCAATCACCCCTCTAATCAATCACACCTCCTAACCAATCACCCCTCTAATCAATCACACCTCCTAACCAATCACCCCTCTAATCAATCACACCTCCTAATCAATCACACCTCTAATCAATCACCCCTCTAATCAATCACACCTCCTAATCAATCACACCTCCTAATCAATCACACCTCCTAATCAATCACCCCTCTAATCAATCACACCTCCTAATCAATCACACCTCCTAACCATCACACCTCTAATCAATCACACCTCCTAACCAATCACACCTCCTAATCAATCACACCTTCTAATCAATCACACCTCCTAACCAATCACACCTCCTAATCAATCACACCTCCTAATCAATCACACCTCCTAACCAATCACACCTCCTAACCAATCACCCCTCTAATCAATCACACCTCCTAACCAATCACACCTCCTAATCAATCACACCTCCTAATCAATCACACCTCTAATCAATCACACCTCCTAACCAATCACCCCTCTAATCAATCACACCTCCTAATCAATCACACCTCTAATCAATCACCCCTCTAAACAATCACACCTCCTAATCAATCACACCTCCTAATCAATCACACCTCCTAACCAATCACACCTCCTAATCAATCACACCTCCTAACCAATCACACCGATCAGACTCTCAAATAATCAAGCTCTGTATGGGGCTCTGTTTCGGGTTCTGTATCAGGTTCGGTTTTGGGTTCTGTATGGGGCTCTGTTTTGGGTTCTGTATCAGGTTCTGTATGGGGCTTTGTTTCGGGTTCTGTATTAGGTTCTGTATGGGGTTCTGTTTCGGGTTCTGTATTAGGTTATGTTTTGGGTTCTGTATGGGGCTCCGTATCTGGTTCTGTATGGGGTTCTGTTTCGGGTTCTGTATCAGGTTCTGTTTCGGGTTCTGTATCGAGTTTCTCTCTAAATGTAATTTTCTTCTTTTCCAGAAAGTAAAAGTGAATCTGAGAGCAAAGGAAAAACGACGAAGTCCAAAAACGAAGCTGCTTCCATGTTCCAGATAAACGAGAGAAACCGAACTTTGTCACCAAGAAGAAAGGTGATCAACACCACCACCATCCCCAACACCATCACCACCATCCTCACAATCACCAACACCATCACCACCATAATCACAATCACCAACACCATCACCATCACCACCATCCTCACAATCACCAACACCATCCCCAACACCATCACCACCATCCTCACAATCACCAACACCATCACCACCATAATCACAATCACCAACACCATCACCACCATCCTCACAATCACCAACACCATCACCACCATAATCACAATCACCAACACCATCACCATCACCACCATCCTCACAATCACCAACACCATCCCCAACACCATCACCACCATCCTCACAGATCACCAACACCACCACCACCATACTCACAATCACCAACACCATCACCAACACCACCATCCTCACAATCACCAACACCACCATACTCACAATCACCAACACCATCACCATCACCACCATCCTCACAATCACCAACACCACCACCACCATACTCACAATCACCAACACCATCACTACCATCACTATCACCACCAACATCATCAGCACCACACAGTCCTTTCTGCTGTTCTGTGAGAAATGATCTGATCTTTGGGTTCTGATGAGATGTTGGAGGTTCTGCTCAGCACAGTCAGGAAAACAGAGTGTCAAACTGCAGTGGCGCTACTGGACACAGGACATACTCACAGGACCTGCTCTCACAGGGTGGCAGAGTGGAACCGTTCTACAGTATTTCAACACTGCTGATGTTCTTCAGCAGAACCCTCACACTGCTGCTCACACTGTCCTCCATATACCCACAATATACTGTAATATTACCA
>NC_132891.1:807037-822037 GCF_030463535.1 Salminus brasiliensis
TTCTCTCTCTCTCCCTCTCTCTCTCTCTGCCTCTCTCTCCCTCTCTCTCTCCCTCTCTCTCTCTCTGTCTCTCTCCCTCTGTCTCTCTCTCTCTCTCTCTCCCTCTCTCTCTCCCTCTCTCTCTCTCTCTCTCTCCCCTCTCTCTCTCTCTCTCTCTCTCTCTCTCTCTCTCTCTCTCTCTGACGCAGTAACAGCATTACAGATAGAGCTGTGTTAACTGCAGTTCTGAGAGCTGAGAGCTGAATCGGGTCAGTAGGGGCCCGGTTGTGTCCGGCTGTCAGTAACGCTGAACTCTCTCTCAGGTTCTGCTAAAGCCGAAGAAAGTGAAGAAGAAAAAAACGGAGCGAAGAAGAAGAAAGGAAAAGGAAAGAAAAACAAAAAAGTAAAAAACTCTAAACCTGTAAAACCTCACATCAAACAGTCCGATCAACTCCTGATCAACTCATAATCCGATCAACTGATAACCTGATCAGATGATGAAGATTATTATTTTTCAGGTGATGAGTTGATCAGATAATCAGTTGACAACATTATCGGTTTATCGTTATCAGATTAACCTGATCAACTGATAATCTGATTTATTGATCATCTGATCAACTGACATGAGATTGTCAGAATATCAAATAATTCTGATAAATTGAGTCTGATAATCTGATAAACTGATTAACTGATATTAGACTGTCAGAATATGAGATTAATCTGATAAATTGATAGTCTGATAATCTGATCAACTGACCCAGCATACAAATGATACCTAATCAAACCCCCTGCACACACAGGAGGAGCGCCCTCCGTCTCCGGAGGTGGAGTTTGATGATCTGGAGGAGTTCGTTCTGCAGCCGGCTCCGGAGGGAATGACAGTGAAGTGTAAAGTGACCCGGGATAAACGAGGAATGGACCGAGGCTTCTACCCCACGTACTTCCTCCACCTGGACAACGACAAGAAGGTCAGAGTTCACTCCTGAACCCAGAATCCCACAGCAGAAATGTTCTGACTGACTGAGCGGGTTTCGTCTCTCCAGGTTTTCCTTTTGGCCGGACGGAAGAGAAAGAAAAGCGCAACCTCCAACTATCTGATCTCTATAGACGCCACGGACCTCTCCCGAGGAGGAGAGAACTTCATCGGGAAGCTGAGGTAGCAAATTCCCACTGGATCCCGCTAAATCATCAATTCTATCAATAATAAAGATAACAGAGTTAATAAGGAGGTCTCATGCTCTTCCTGATTTTCTGTCTTGCTCTGTGAATTTATTGATTGATTGATTGATCAATTGATTGATTGATTGATTGATCAATTGATTGATTGATTGGTTGATTATCTTTAGGTCAAATCTGATGGGCACTAAGTTCACAGTGTTTGATAACGGGTTGAATCCTGACCGCGCGCTCAGGGATCTGTCGAATGCCCGGCAGGAACTGGCCGCCATCATCTACGTGAGTCAGATCAGAGTTTATTGTTTTATATTGAACTCCAGGTAAAAATGACCCGGATCAGAACCGTGTTTCTGTTCCCAGGAGACGAACGTGTTGGGGTTTAAAGGACCAAGGAAAATGACAGTGATTATCCCGGGAATGGACGAGGACAGCGAGCGAGTGCCGATTCGTGCTCAAAGTGTGAGCTGTTTGGTCATTCCCAGTCCCACCACTGTCTAGAACCCCCATCACAGAATGCTAACAGTGCTGGTAGAGTGACAGCTAACAGACACCAGGTGGTTGTTATGGCATTGCTAGGTGGTTGCCATTGTGCTGCTAAGTGGCATCACCCATACTGAGTGATGGGGGAGAGGGAGGACCATCCTGCCCACCCAGAGAGGGGGAGGACCGTCCTGCCCATGCTTTTCGCTGCATATCTTGTCCCGCAGCTTTCAAGATAGACACCATTGCAACTCCAGATGATTCAGTATGATTGTATGAAGCTTTTTCACACCGCTTCCGCATAGCAACCGATTTCCCCCCATAGGAATGAATAGAGTTCAAAGGTTTTTGCTGTATCAATGATGCCAAAACTTATTAGACCCAAACATCAATATGGGGTGCCACACAAACATCTTGGCAACACCCGAGCAACCACCTGAGACAGCATAGCAACCATCTGGGAGATGATAGCGACTGCCTAGCAACCACCTATCAACACCCTAACAGTCACTACACTACATCGTAAAAACCACCTGAAATTACCTAGCACCTTCCATAGCAATACAATGGCGCTCATCTGGTAAGCACTAAGCAACACCATAGCAACCACTGGGCATCACCTTAGCTGAGCAACCATTCTTCATTTCTTTCAGGAAACGCATTTCTCAAGTAATTCTTATTATAATCACACAAACTCCTGATGTTTAGAAGTATAATAAAGTTCTGCTCAGTAACGTGGAGGATCTGGATCAGACTGTGTTCTTCTGGTTCTGCAGGAAAATGACGGGTTACTGATGCGCTTTCAGAACAGACAGATGGATAATCTGATCGAGCTCCACAATAAAACTCCCGTCTGGAACGACGACACGGCTTCATACGTCCTAAACTTCTCCGGACGGGTCACGCAGGCGTCCATCAAGAACTTCCAGATTGTTCACAGCAAAGACAGTAAATTTCCCCCCTCAGTCCGATCTGATCTGATCTGATCTGATCTGTTCTCTGAAAAAAAAGACTGATTTTAATTCAGTCAGACTGTCTGAGTTTAGTCCAGGACTTAATCTGAACTTCTAATCTCTAAACCAGCTCCACACACTTCACACACTTCCTACAGCCAGGAACAGCAGCAGATAGGAACCAGTTACTGCCCATTATTAATAGCAGCAGTATTCATTTGAATAATTATCATTATTATTATTATTGTGATTATTATAACTATTATTAGTGTAATAATAATCCTTTAAAGTGTACAGTTGGTATTTTTAACACATTAAAATACTTGAATTGTGTTTTTAGCAGAATCCTGTAATCCTGTATGTCTGATGTTTTTCTTGTGCGTTTGTCGTTTGTGTGTATCAGACAGTTACATCCTGATGCAGTTCGGCCGTGTGTCAGACGACACGTTCACTCTGGACTATAAGTACCCGCTCTGTGCCGTCCAGGCGTTCGCCATCGCACTGTCCAGCTTTGACGGGAAACTGGCCTGTGAGTGAACCTGGATGCTCAGGAAACAGAAAACAGCTGTAAAGAATAACCAGAAGAAAACAGAGACGATTCGGCCTCAACCGCTTCTCCTCTGATGTCCTGCTTCAGCGCCTGTGCCTGAACTGACCTTTCAGCTGTCCAGAGGCTAACCGTGGGCAGAGCTGATCCGTGTGTGTGTGTGTGTGTTGTGGTTTAGGATCAGACTAGAACAGAAAGTGAGAGTGGGTTCTCACCCCAGACCTCTTCAGACTGTACTGTTTATAATAATGATCCAGTATGAATTTAGTAGGAGATGCTGAGTCAGATGGCACTGAACAGGATAGACAGCCTGTGTCTGTGTGTGTGTGTGTGTCTGTGTGTGTGTGTGTGTGTCAGTGTGTGTTAGAGATGCTGTTTTATTTAAATCAGAACTGTATCAGTGATTAACGTTGTTAATATTTCAGGTTCTGATCCGTTATTAAATTAGTTACTGTTATTAAATGTTATGATTGATTTCTTTGTGAGATCAGAGGATGAAGCAGGTAAACGTTTAGATCATAGAAGAGTGTTTTCTTACTGAATTTCCTTTCCTGTTTGTAGTGTTACTGTGAGTAAAGTGTGTGTGTGTGTGTGTGTGTACATATTTTTTTGATTGTAATGTTCCTTTTTTATTTGCTTTACTGGAGGCAGAGCTTATTAAACTTTATGTTTGAAGTGTTTTGCAGTGAATCGTGTAATTGGACAATTTGTGAAAAGTAGCTTGGGTTTAGGGTCAGGGATAGGGAGGGGTTTAGGGTGAGGGATAGGGCTTAGAGAAAGGGATAGAGGTTAGGGTGAGGGATAGGGGTCAGGGATAGGGGTTAGGGTGAGGGATAGGGGTCAGGGATAGGGGTTAGGGTGAGGGATAGGGGTTAGGGTCAGGTATATGGGTCAGGGATAGGGAGGAGTTTAGGGTGAGGGATAGGGCTTAGAGAAAGGGATAGGGGTTAGGGTGAGGGATAGGGGTCAGGGATAGGGGTTAGGGTGAGGGATAGGGGTTAGGGTCAGGTATATGGGTCAGGGATAGGGAGGGGTTTAGGGTGAGGGATAGGGCTTAGAGAAAGGGATAGGGGTTAGGGTGAGGGATAGGGGTTAGGGTGAGGGATAGGGTTTAGGGTCAGGTATAGGGGTTAGAGAAAGGGATAGGGGTGAGGGATAGGGATAGGGTTTAGGGTCAGGGATAGGGGTTAGAGAAAGGGATAGGGGTGAGGGATAGGGATAGGGTTTAGGGTCAGGGATAGGGGTTAGAGAAAGGGATAGGGGTGAGGGATAGGGATAGGGGTTAGGGTCAGGGATAGGGGTTAGGGTCAGGGATAGGGGTTAGGGTTTAGGGTCAGGGATAGGGGTTAGGGTTCGGGGTTAGGATCTTGAGGCTGGTGTGTAGTAGGGACAGATCAAAGGTCAGCAGATGTTCACAGCTGGCTTCTTTAGGTGAGTGTGTAGAACAGAAAAGACTTCACACCAAAAGCTCACTTCCTTCCACTGCTTGTTTTAATGAGAAATCAGAAGCTAAAGACACAGAACCACGACCGGTTTACACCTGCTCACTTCCTGAGACGGATCTGGACTGTATACTGGTCACAGCTACAAGCTTTTACACTGGGCAGTGAAATGGGTGTCCGATTAGTGTGAAATCGGATCACTGTGTGGGATGGAATATGCACATTTTTACTGGTGTTTTAGTTGTACTGGAAGGGGTTTGATGTAATGGGAGGGGGTTTAGTTGCATTGGGAGGGGTTTTGGTCATCCTGGATATTTGATTAGTGAGAAATCCCATCACTGTGTGGGACAAAATATGCACATTTTTGGTGTTTTGGTCGTACTGGGAGGAGTTTGGGTTGTGGAATGTGTCTTGGAGAGGCTGAGGTATGGGTTTGGTGTGGTTTGATCTGATCCAGGTATAATCCTGATACTAATTACATTAGTAATTTAGTCTAAAACTAGCAGCTATTAACGTTTAATAATAATCACATGATTGCTTGTTTTTATATAAACTGCCCCCCTAAACCTAATTACACCTCTAATGGAACCTAAACAATGTAAGCTCAGGTGTCCGGAGTTTTGACCTCCCTCTTGATGCACGTGTGCGTCTTCAAAGTATGCGAATGCCTGAAGCTCCGCCCACATTCGGAACAGTAATAGGGCTTCTCTCCAGTGTGAATGCGCAGGTGTATTTTGAGATGACCCCGGAGCGTAAAGCTCTTCCCACACTCTGAACAGTGATGCGGTTTCTCTCCGGTGTGAACGCGCCGGTGCCGTAGGAGAGTGCTCCGGACCGTGAAGCTCTTCCCACACTCGGAGCAGTGGTAGGGTTTCTCCCCGGTGTGAACGCGCCGGTGTAGCTGAAGAGTGTTCTGCGCAGCAAATCTCCTCCCACACACCGAGCAGCCATACGGCTTCTCCCCGGTGTGAATGCGCTGGTGGACCTGCAGGTGTCGGTGCAGGGTGAAGCTTTTCCCACACTCGGAGCAGTGAAAGGGCCTCTCTCCGCTGTGAATGCGCTGGTGTGTTGAGAGGTTAGAGCTGTTGCTGAAGCTCATCCCACACTCTGAGCAGCGGTACGGTTTCTCGCCCGTGTGAACACGCAGGTGTAGCTGAAGATGACTCTGTTGGTTAAAGCTCTTCCCGCACTCCGAGCAGATCCACGGCTTCTCTCCGGTGTGAATTCGCTGGTGTATTTTGAGGTTGCACCCGTCACTGAAACTCTTCTCGCACTCCGGACACTGGTACGGCTTCTCCCCGGTGTGAACGCGCTGGTGTATTTGCAGGTTACGCCGCTGGATGAAGCGCTTTCCACACTCCGAGCAGAACCACGGCTTGTCTCCAGTGTGGATGCGCCGGTGTCTGTTGAGACTGTGCTGCACGGTGAACCTCTTCCCGCACTCCGAGCACTGATAGGGTTTCTCCCCGGTGTGAATGCGGCGGTGCCGTTGGAGGTGGGTCAGCTGATGGAAAGTCTTCCCGCACTCTGAGCAGAGATGTGGACTCTCTTTGCTCGTGGGTTTCTGGGTCTGTCTGCACAGTGCATTTGCGTGGAGAGCTCCAGAAGACCTTTGCTGGGTCGCGGACGGTCCTCTGGATGCCATGTCCTCACGCTGGAGAGGAAAAAACACATCAGCGGAAACTCAGTACAGCGGAAATAACTGCTGCTTAAATAAAGGATAAGATTAGATTAGACCATCAACTGTGAGTCTAATTTCAGTCCCAGTTTGTGGGGAATGCCTGGAGTTTGGTCTGGGATGGTCAGATGGAGAGGGAAGACTCTGGGGTTCAGATGGCAGTAAGGCAGCAACTGCATGAGGTTTTTAATGGTATGATAACAGTCATATATCACAGTATTTCACAATTCTTCCTCTAATAATAATAATAATAATAATGTAATCATTAATATTGTTTAATAATATTGTCCCTTTTTTGGTTGAACAAAATATTTACTGCAATTAAATTGTATTTAAACAAACTTAATTAAATCTCTTTGAAAGTAAGTATGTAAAATGTCTCTCTAAATAAGTAAATAAATAAAAAATAAAGCTATGTGGCAGAGCTCTTTTAAACTATTTTGCTTCCAGCTACTGATTATATTCATTATAGATCAATCTGCTGAATATTTTCCACAATAATCAATTAACTGATTAAAAACTTTTTGAAAAAAAAATGTTTTTCAAATTGTATTTATTTAAGATAAGTGAATTAATTTATTTTTAACATATTTATTTATTTATTTGTAACAAGTTTATTTGTTTAGTTAGTTATTTTTTAAACAAGTTTATTTATTTAGTTATTTTTACAAGTTTATTTATTAATTTGTTTATTTTTACAAGTTTATTTATTTATTTTTAACATACTTATTTATTTTTTTTAACAACAACAACAGTGTTCAGCAAAAGTACATGGTATGATAACCACCAATTTTCATACGAGGGCACACCTTAAGCCAGAGCGCCGCTGTGACCCTGCATGGCGGATGGTCAATGAAACAGACCTGTGAATTAAGTTGGCCAAACCAATCACATGCTTAATCACATGACCGGCAAATGCCAAGCATTCACAGAACTAATGCAGATTAACACTAATCCACAGGAAGATCTTCCATGACAGATCAGACACGGGTCATGTTTGTCTTGGGTTAACCCTTCCAGATCTGCGCAGACTTTATTTCACATATCAGTGAAGGTGACTATTCCAGCATCAGGATCCGTCACTACACCAAAGAGGCCTCGGATTTCCCTCCATGTCATTAATCCGGGTTAAATCCCAGCTTTAATAAAGGAGAAGAGAAGCTAAGCACTGACGTGATCATCCGTTCCTACAAAGCACTGCATCCCCCCGTCTCTACTGGAAAGGACATGCTTGGGGACACTGTGAGGTCTAGGGCGTACGCATAGAGGGCACCGGGGCACAAGAGGTGGTCCGGGTCCGGTACCAGTCAAACTCTGATTGGCACAGCTTGTAAAGCTGAGCACCCTCGTACAGTCCTGCACACCTGGGGAGCACCTGCAAACGAGGGCTGTGAGGGTGCTGTGATGGGACAGGGTGCAGTAAAATATCCAGGGCACTCTGTCTCGGTTCTGCCCCCTGGAGGGCACTTTGGTGACGCTTCTTTAACGATGGGGGCATCAAGGGGGGTAGTCCTCTCACCCCCCTCTCACCCCACCCCCACCCCCCCACGAGTCTGCCAGTGATCCCTAAAACCTTACAGGACTCAGCACTAGCCCGACCTGCCTGACTAAACTCAGCTGCAGCAGAAGAGCATTAGAACGTTATCTAGAACATAAAGTTATCTAGAACATTAGAGAACAGCGGAGAGAGCCCCTCTGCCCCTCTGCCCCTCTCCTCAGTCCGGCTGAACTGTCTGATATTTTAAAGAGAGACGATCTTCTCTAAAGGTCGGGTGATTGATGTCTGTTTGATGTTTTGTTTGATGTCTGTTTGATGTTTGTTTGTTGTTGTTTATGTGTAAACAGATGTTTACCTTCTGCCGCTCCTGCTCCTCTAACACAGCTGACCCGGACAGCTCTTCTTCTCCTCGGCTTCCAGGAGCCGCAGTTGCAGCTGTAGCGCCCCCGCCTGGACCCCCTCAGGAACCGCGTGAGCGCGCAGCCGGACCGCGCTTACAGCGCAGCTGCAGCCCAGAGAGAAGCCCTACAGCAGCACCTTTCAGTCCGACAGCAATCTCTGCTCTTCTCTGTAATCCCACATTTTGAGTGCACTAAATGGACAAAAGTATTGGGACACCTGCTCATTCACTCCTTCTTCTGAAATCAAGGGTATTAAAAGAGCTGATTTCTCGCTTCTGTTGGAGTAAATGTCTCTACTGTCCAGAGAAGAAGACTTTCTACTAGATTTTGGAGCAGGAACATTGCTGTGAGGATTTGATTGCATTCAGAAACAAGAGTGTTTGTTAGTGAGGTCAGGATGCTGGATGGAGCTCCTCCACCATCATTCCAGAGAACACAGTTCCTCCACTGCTCCACAGCTCCTCAATGCTGGGGGGCTTTATACCTCTCTAGCCCACGCCTGGCATTAGGCAGCATGGAGCCAATAGGGTCATGATGTTGATCTGCTCCAGAGAGTCCTATTCTATTGGCAGTATTTCTTCTCTACAGGGACTAGACAAGCTGTGTGTGCATTTGCACATCTGTGTCAGCAATGGGTGCAGCTAAAAGTAGCTGAATGCATTCAGTAGGAGTGTAGTGTGATGTAGTGTAATGCTGGTGATGCTCCATATGCTGTCCTGTCCTCAGCAAGGCAGAGACAGATCAGGGGAGACAGCAGACGGTGGACTCTGCCTGTGACGTCCATCACAGTCCAGCTCCTTCATTCACTGCTCTCCTGGGTCTCGCTTTACACTCGCTCGCCTCGACTATCTGCTAATGGTGTCTTTAATAATTTAAACTGCAACATGTGAACCTGTGCTGTCACTGCGGGCGGCGTGACGGCCTCCACATCAAAGCTTCCAGCAGAAAGATGAAATAGATGAAAGAATTCATTCAGATATTCAGCTTTTATCTGTGTGCTGTAGTGGTTTAGTGCTGATGAAGAACGTGGATATCCTGGAATAACAGTGGTGTGTGTGTCTGTGTGTGTGTGTGCGTGTCTGTGTGTGTGTGTCTGTGTGTGTGTGTGTGTGTGTGTGTGTGTGTGTTGAGAGGCGGGGCTAAGGGAGAAGCCAGGCTTGTGCTGCAGTCTTGCTGGACTGTCCTCCAGGCTGCTGGACGACCCTGCTGTTGGCTTTACGAGTCTGTTATTAGTCTCCAACCTGTTTGTGTTTATTGTTTTGTTTATTTTTTACTCAGTTTTTATTATTTTAATATTCTCACTTGATTAACAATCAAATTGGCTTAAAATCCAAGATATTTGATATTTTATTATTGTATTATTTGATGTATTATCAGTTTAAATGAGGTATTGTTGTGGTTGTTGTTGTTGTTGTTGTTTACTGTTTATTAATTCAGAGACTGGGTGCTGTGGGGTGAGCCAGTCCTGCTGGCAGTATGAGTCAGGTTGTGGTCAGCAGCGTGAGCAGACTGAGCACCATATCAGAGAAGGATTCGGATCTAGAACCCTGTTCTCCGGTGTCTGTGGGTGGCAGTGAATGGGCCGGGTCCAGCACTTTACTCTGTTCCCCAGAGAAGCCCAGCGTGGACAGCAGCACCTTCACCTCCTTCGACTCTCATCAGCCGGACACTGGAGGTAACGCTGAACACACACACACACACACACACTGCTGAATTATCACACACTCACAGTTTGACTGAAACAGGTGTTTCTCCTGCAGTCTGAGGAACGCTGTCACCAGGTAAAGAACCTCTAAAGCATTACGAAGATGCACGGAACCGTCCTGGTTCTAGATGGATCCACTGCTCTAATAAAGAAGTTGTGCTTTAGTTTAAAGAGGCTTCAGAGCTCAAACCTCATTTCCTGTGGATGCAGATTAAAGCCTGTGCCCTGAAATCAGACAGAAGTGGATTTATTAATATTAGTATTAGATTAGTGCAGGTGATGTGGAAACTGGGCAGCAGGAGGTTTGTATGAGGAGAGTATGGATGCATTTGTTAATTAATAATTACTGCCAGAAATGTCAACTTATTATTTCATATTTATTATTTAGCATTAATATGCAGTAATGTAACTGATTCTGATTAAACTGATTAGAAATACATATGTTTTTAATATAAATATATAATATTCATTAAATATTATATATATATACATATACATATATTTATTCAGTAAGAAGAAGAAGAACAATAATAAGAATATTTTATCTAATAGAATATTTTGTCTAATTCAAATAATACAATAGTATGTTAATAAAAACTTATAGCAGCAGTAATAATAATAATAATAAATAATAATAATTATAATAATATTGTTATAATTTCCTTTTAATAATACGATAATATATTATGTTAATAATAATGTGTTCAACAGTAATAAAATAGAAATAATAAATCTGATAAAACAGATTACAATTACATATGATGTTCTTATATATATATATATATATATATATATATATATATATATATATATATAACCATAATCAATAATAATAATAATAAATTAACTACTTCTAATAATACAATAACGTGTTACATTAATAATAAGAGTATATGTTCAATAATAATAATTTCTCTGTAATGGTGGGTGTAGTCCCAGTTTCTTCACTTTAGAAATGTTAATGTTTCACCATCTGCAGATATTAATATCAACAGTGTCGGCTCTCAGCCCAGCCCAGCCCAGCCCAGCCCAGCCCAGCGTTCCCATTTCTGTGAATGAGCCGAACTCAATACTCAGGAGTGTGTGTGCTGAGAGTGTGTGTGGGGTTCTTCTCACTGTGCAGTAAAGTTCCTGTTCACCTGTAGAACTTCTATATTAGTCAGAGAGCAGCACAGATCCCCCAGGTCGTTCCTCTCCTGACCGCTCAGTCTCTCCACCTCTTGAGGGAATTCACCAGGGAACGTGGGTTTCATTAAGTTAATGTGCAGTAGACCCCATCTACTCCCTCTCCTCCAGCAGTGCATTAGAGCCTGCTACAGAGACCCAGCGCTCGCCTCTCCTCTTAGAACAGCTCTGTTAATAGGTGTAATATAATTACACCCCCACCCTGCTTTCCTGTCCACCTCACTCTGTGGTGAGTGGACATCCTACTGTCCACCAAACCCTGATCACCTGTGGAAATATCGCACTTATTTAGTTTAATTTTATTTTTTCTAATGAAACAGTTTGAATGTAAATGTCTTTTATTTTCTACACACTCTCTGATGTGGTTTGCTGGGATTTCTCAGCTCTGATATTGTACAAATGTGAAAAATCTGTCTTTCCGTTTTCTTGTTTTGGTGATATCATAGTGATACCATACCAACCACCAGAAACACCACACCAACCACCTAGCAAGCACACAACATTAAAGATTCACATTCAGGAACATTCAGGTCCAGAAAGTAAAAATCCGTCCCAGGATTTCATTTATAGCTCTGCTGCAGAGATACCCTACCAACCACCAGAATCACCATACCAACCACCTAGCAACCATAAAAGACTAAAGAAGGAACATTCAGGTCCAGAAAGTAAAATTCCACCCCAGGACTTTGTTCTAACCGCCCACTGCTCTGCTGGAGCTCAGCTTTGATCTTTTGTGGTTGCTAGGTGTTTGGTGTGATATCCCTTTAACAAAGTGAATTTACCTGAAGTCATCTGATAATAATGCTAATTCAATTAGAGACATAGTTAACATACACTAGCAGATCATATGTCCAGGTATCAAACCCACAACCATGTGAGCAATAGCCCAGCTCTCTAACCACTGAGCCACCGCTGCCCTGACAGATTTTCACATGTCCCAGCTGAGGATGGGTCCCAGCTGAGCACAGGGTCAGCCACGCTATGGCACGCTCACATGGCAGCTTAGTGAAGCTGGGTATCACTAACAGGGTCTTCACTAACCCAGTGCTCTAACCCCTGAGAAAGCCGGAGTCAGAGGTCAGGTCTGGGTCATGCTATGGCACATCTGGAGCAGAGAGGGTTAAGGGCCTTGCCCAAGACCTGGGTATCAAACCCACAGCCTTGTTATTGCCAGCCCAGTGCTCGAACCACTGAGCCACCACTGAATAATGCTGCTTATAGCAGAGAAGTTTGGGAGGATCTTGACCCAGTCATCCTGCAGATCTGCTCCAGGTGGTTCAGGTGGGTTGGATGGCGAATCAGTGCCACAAATGAATAATTGGACTGAGATCTAGCCGCTGTAGAACCTTCACCTGTTTGTTGTTCAGTCACTCCTGTGTAGTTTGGGCTTGTGTTTGGGATCATTGTTGTGCTGCTAACAGGTCCATCTGGGGTCCGTATGGGTAGCCCAACTGGGAACCAAGACGTTTCGTCCATGAGTTCCATGTTTCTCCCACATACAGATGCCCACAGGGTCGGTGATGGGAGCAGGAGGGTTTTAACATAGGCCTCACCTGGATTGTACAGGGCCTAAATGGGACCCATGTGAGATTAAGGTGGGCTGTAACAACAGGACCCATTTAGGAAGCCAGACTGGGTCTCAGTAACAACACATATACATACCCACTCAGAGCCCACGTGAGCAAGTCGGCTGGGGCCCCAACATGCTTCACTGCTGGGATGGTGTTTGGGCCTAAAAGCTCTATTTGTGCAAAACCTCATCCCTTATTTGAGCTGGGTCACTCTGATGCTTCGTATTTAGACTTATTGGTATTGTTGCCGTCACTCCACCCCCTCTCTCTCCCTGTTGAGTGATTGGTTGCTGCATTTACGCGTTTACAGTGTAAGTGTTCGGTGTTGAGCAGATTGTGACTGACTGCACTTAACTCAGTGTGTGGAGATAGGAGGTAATGAGCTGAATTATAGATGTTAAAATCTTAAAGATGATGAGAGTGGAACAGCACTCAGCTGAAACTGGCACACTTCCCAGCCTCATCTCACATCCTAAATACAGGAAGGAGCCTCGGCCTTTATTGAGCTGTTCTGTGTATAAGAATAGTCGGCTGTTAAAGCGACAGGACAGGGAGATCACAGCAGCCTTGGCCGAGTGTGAGATGATTTAAGCATGCAGTTAGCTCCTCTGCTGTTTGGTGTACATAAGACATAAGTGTAATGCGTCACCCAGTGAGGGATTCGAACCCTGGTCGGGGATTCGCTAAGCTCATCAGGCAACATGAGCCTCTAGCTGAGCTCTTAAATAGTCCTCCTCCCAGGTGAAGGCTGGTGTGCTTGATTGGCTCTGGCAGCTGCCTGCTGTTGCCCTCTGGTGGCAGTAGGTGGAGCTTGCCTGGAGCCAGTCCTTACAGTAAGCTTCCACTACCTGTTAGCAACATTAGCCTCATTGCTCCTTTTGGGCTCCAAGGGGGGAACTGAACTATTCCATTAAACCCAACTATGGACATCTACAATACTGTCATCAACTCTGTAAAAAAGATACTATTGTTTGTTTATTTGTTAATTTAAATTGATTTGCATATGATGTACTTTATTATTAACATATTAACTTTATTTGTTACAATGTTTCTCCTTTTTAAATGATAACCTATTTCATTAAATAATTTATTTACCTTATTAATGATACATTCCAATGATTAACTTCCTTAATTATAATTTGTTTGTTTACTTTATTACTAACTTGTTTACCTTTTCAAATATACAATCTTACAAAACTTATTTACTTTGTAGTGGTTGGTGTGGTGCAGCAGATAACCCCACTACCTGCCAGTGAGCTACCACACCATGTGGGAGACTGGGGTTTGATTCCCGGTCTGAGTGACTGTGCTGCTCTACACCAGTAAGAGTCCTTGGGCAAGACTCCTAACACTACACTGGCCCTCCTCTGTAATATGAGTAACCTTGTAAATTGCTCCGGATAACAGCCTCAGCTAAAAGCCGTAAATATACTTTATTCATTATTATTAATTTGCTTTATTGGTGCATTTATTTCCTTGTGTGTGTTTGCATGAACAGATCAGTCAGTTTATTATAGTGTAACGTAGAGGAGTGTTTGTGTGTCCTGTCTTTTCTTTCTCTCTCAGAGGACTGCGCCTCCATCCTGCTGGCCTGCCTGTACTGCCGCTTCTCCAACATGATGACCATTCTGCCAGTGGCCTGTGAGCGTGCGCTGGTCCGCTGCTGCCCGGCGTACATGCACTACAAAGCGTCCAGCGAGCAGACCCCGGGTACAGATGCCAGTAACTTTAAACTGGAGCTGGACTGTGGCCTTCTAAACGCCTGCCAGGACACCAGCGAGTTTCTGGAGCTCGCCATGGAGATATCAGAGGTGTGCTACCGCTAACAGTGCTAACACTCCCCAGAGAGGGTCTGATACAAACTCTGATATTAAAAAAAGTGTGAGGGATGACGGAACTGCTTCTCTGATCCACATGACAGACTGTAATACACTACAGGAAGCGTAGGGGGCGCTCTATAATGCTCTATAATGATCATATGATCCACACGCTCATTCTGACAGACTGTAATACACTACAGGAAGCGTAGGGGGCGCTCTATAATGCTCTATAATGATCATATGATCCACACGCTCATTCTGACAGACTGTAATACACTACAGGAAGCGTAGGGGGCGCTCTATAATGCTCTATAATGATCATATGATCCACACGCTCATTCTGACAGACTGTACTACACTACAGGAAGCGTAGGGGGCGCTCTATAATGCTCTATAATGTTCATATGATCCACACGCTCATTCTGACAGACTGTAATACACTACAGGAAGCGTAGGGGGCGCTCTATAATGCTCTATAATGCTCATATGATCCACATGCTCACTCTGACAGACTGTAATACACTACATGAAGCGTAGGGGGCGCTCTATAATGCTCTATAATGTT
>NC_132891.1:827037-838043 GCF_030463535.1 Salminus brasiliensis
TCTGGGTATGGTTAGGGTAGGGTGTTGTTGGATTATGGTAGAATTATGGTTAGGGTAAGGGTTCTGGGTATGGTTAGGGTAGGGTGTTGTTGGATTATGGTAGAATTATGGTTAGGGTAAGGGTTCTGGTTTTAAACAGGATAGGGTGTTGTTGGATTAGGGTTATGGTATGGTTTTGTTAGAGTAGAATAGGGTTAGGGTTATGGTTAGGATTAGGGTTATTGTTAGAGTTAGGTGTATGGTTAAAGTTATGGTTAGGGTTGTGATTAGGATTATGGGTTATGGTTAGTTTTAGGGTTATAGTTAGAGTTATGGTTATGGTTAGGGTTAAAGTTAGGGTTATGGTTATGGTTAAGGTTAGGGTTGAGGTTAGGGTTATGGTTATGGTTATGGTTAAGGTTAGGGTTAGGGTTATGGTTAAGGTTAGGGTTATGGTTATGGTTAAGGTTAAGGTTAAGGTTATGGTTAAGGTTAGGGTTATGGTTAGGGTTATGGTTAGGGTTAAGGTTAGGGTTATGGTTAGGGTTATGGTTAGGGTTAAGGTTAGAGTTATGGTTAGAGTTATGGTTATGGTTAAAGTTAGGGTTATGGTTAAGGTTAGGGTTATGGTTAAGGTTAGGGTTATGGTTAAGGTTATGGTTAAGGTTAGGGTTATGGTTAGGGTTATGGTTAAGGTTATGGTTAAGGTTATGGTTAAGGTTAAGGTTAGGGTTAGGGTTAAGGTTAGGGTTAGGGTTATGGTTAAGGTTAGGGTTAGGGTTATGGTTATGGTTATGGTTAAGGTTAGGGTTATGGTTATGGTTATGGTTAAGGTTAGGGTTAGGGTTATGGTTATGGTTAAGGTTAGGGTTATGGTTAAGGTTAGGGTTATGGTTAGGGTTATGGTTAAGGTTAGGGTTATGGTTATGGTTATGATTATGGTTAAGGTTAAGGTTAGGGTTAAGGTTAGGGTTTATGGGTTATGGGTAGGGTTAAGGATGTTATAGCTAACCACTGTGATTTGTTTCGGCCCTTCAGCTACGAATCCTTTAATGGACATGGAGTTACCTGGACAGTGGTCAGTCCGATCATCTTCACATACCGAGTAGTGGAGTGTGAGAAGCTTCTGGATGCAAATAACGACACTTTACTGTTCGGGCACATAGCTGACCCTGAGGAGGTCCAAACCCAGAGGAACAACTCTAAACCCCTGAGGCGGTTGGTGGTGATTGATGAAACAGTGAATGACCTTTATGGAGGCCAGGTGGTGGCGTACTTTAAATCATGGAAGGTGGTGTATAAACTCCTCCCTCTTCCCACCACAGAGGAGAACAAGAGCATGGATCTTGTCACCAGGATCTTGGAGGAGGTCCACAGGTGGGGCTTAACTGCTGTAGTCTAAATGGGTGGGTGGGGCTAACATGGAGAAGGTGAAGCATATGAAATATATAGATTTCTTATGTATACATTTTTAACTCGTATTGTTTTGTCTTATCAAAGGTTTGGTATTGACCGCCGCTCAGAGCCGATCATTGCGATCGGGGGAGGAGTGTGTTTGGACATTGTAGGCCTGGCCGCCTCGCTGTACCGCAGGAGAACCCCCTACATCCGCGTCCCCACCACTCTACTGTCCTACATCGATGCCAGTGTGGGGGCCAAGACTGGGGTGAACTTCTTCAGCTGTAAAAACAAGCTGGGCTCTTATACGCCCCCTGTGGCCGCGTTTTTGGACAGGAGCTTCATGAAGACCGTCCCACGCCGGCATATTTCAAACGGAATGGCTGAAATGTTAAAGGTACCAGTGCATGGACTGGCCTGCAAATACGGTTAGTTACTTAACCCTTAGTCATGTGGAATTACCCATTCATTTACATTACACCATTATTATTAATGTAATATGTTATGTAATATATTAATGTAATGTAATATGTAATATTAATGTAATAATATATTATGTATTGCCTAATTATTACATTTACATTTTATATAAACAGTTTTGACTTTGGTTTTAATGAAAAGACACATCACATTCAAAAATAAATATTACTGTTATGATCCATTATGAACTACTCATCATCTACTATGAATTATACAGCATTCTCTATGAATCATTTATGATCTGCTCTGAATTAACTAAAATTCACTATGAATTCTTCAGCCTCTATTATGATTTCTTTAGTATCCCTTATGAATTATTCAGTATCCATGGATTTGTGTCCTAGATGGCTCTGATGAAGCATAAAGGCCTGTTTGAGCTTCTGGAGAAAGAGGGGCGGAGACTACTGGACTCTGCCTTTCAGTCATCTGATGTCATCAATGGGCGTGGCTGCACAGACGCCGCCTCGTTGGCCACCAGGGTTGCCATAGTGACCATGCTGGAGGAGCTGGCCCCAAACCTGTGGGAGGATGACCTGGATCGTCTGGTGGACTTTGGCCATCTGATCAGCCCTGAGCTGGAAATGGTGAAATGCTGATTGTTAAATACTGTAAAGATGTGAGATGTGATTGGTCGGACGTGTGCAGTGTAACCGTTGTCGTGGCGATGGCATTGCTGAAATGTGTGGAGCGATGGCGTTGCTCACTAACTTAATCTAATATTACCAGTGAATCTCAGATATAGATGTTGTAAAGTAAAGGTTTTGTTGCCAAAATAATGGAGATCTGAGACTCCTCCCCCTGGCTGTGATTGGTTCTAATTCCTGTCTTGTTTGTTCTGAGACTCCTCCTCCTGATTGTGTCTTTTCCCATCACTGCCTTGCTCGTTCTGAGACTCCCCCCCGACTGTAATTGGTCCTAATCATTCCCTTGCTCATTGTGAGACTCCTCCCCCTGACTCTAAGTGGCCCAATCATTCCCCTGCTCGTTCTGAGACTCCTCCCCCTGACTGTAATTGGTCCTAATAATTCCCTTGCTTATTGTGAGACTCCTCCCCCTGACTGTAACTGGTCCAATCATTCCCTTGCTCGTTCTGAGACTCCTCCCCCTGACTGTAACTGGTCCTAATCATTCCCTTGCTCATTGTGAGACTCCTCCCCCTGACTGTAATTGGTCCTAATAATTCCCTTGCTTATTGTGAGACTCCTCCCCCTGACTGTAACTGGTCCAATCATTCCCTTGCTCGTTCTGAGACTCCTCCCCCTGACTGTAACTGGTCCTAATCATTCCCTTGCTCATTGTGAGACTCCTCCCCCTGACTGTAATTGGTCCTAATAATTCCCTTGCTCATTGTGAGACTCCTCCCCCTGACTGTAACTGGCCCAATCATTCCCTTGCTCTTTCTGACCCCCTGACTGCTATATCCATGTTCTAGATAATCTAGATAGTCTATTAGAGATTACTGAATGCTGAACTGAACTGCACTGAGGTGTGTGTGTGTGTGTGTGTGTGTGTGTGTGTGTGTGTGTGTGTGTGTGCTGCAGACGGTGCTGCCTGAGCTGCTCCATGGAGAAGCGGTGAACATAGACATGGCCTTCATGGTATTCGTGTCCCGAGAGCGAGGCTTTTTGACAGAGGACGAGGTGCAGCGCATCATTTCCTGTATGAAGCGTCTGGAGCTTCCGGTCTGGCACCAGCAGTGTTCAGAGGAGCTGGTCCAGAACTCCCTCAGCGCCCGACTCAAACACTCCGGCGGGCTGCTGAGGATGCCCCTGCCCACCGGACTCGGCAGAGCAGGTGCGTCACACGTACAGACTCACAGAAGAGCCGTTCCTCATCTGAGATATCTGCAACACTTTAGATTAACAGTAATGAAGCTCCATTAACGAACTGTTAATGATTCTGATTAAATGATTCTGATTATTCTAATTTAGACAATTCTGATTCAGATGATTCTGATAAAGTGATTCTCAGTCTAACAGCAATTCTCATTCTGTTGTTGACTCTGATTCTTATGAAGTGATTCCATTTCTGATTCTGGTGATTCTGATTTTGACTATTGTGATTCTGATTCTTTTAGTGATTCAAATTTTTATAGTGATTCTGATTCTGTTAAAGTGATTCTGATTCTTTTAGTGATTCCAATTTTGATAGTGATTCTGATTTTGTTAAAGAGATTCTGATTCTGATAAAGTTATTCTGATTCTGATAAAGTTATTCTGATTCTTTTAGTGACTCTGAATCTAAAAAGTGATTCTGATTCTGATAAGTGATTCTGATTCTGATAAGTGATTCTGATTCTTTTAGTGATTCTGATTCTGATAAGTGATTCTGATTCTGATAAGTGGTTTAAATTTTAATAGTGATTCTGATTATGTTAAAGTGATTCTGATTCTTTTAGTGATTGCAATTTTGATAGTGATTCTGATTTTGTTAAAGAGATTCTGATTCTTTTAGTGATTCCAATTTTGATAATGTGATTCTGATTCTTTGTGATTTTGATTCTGATAAGTGATTCTGATTCTTTTAGTGATTCTAATTTTGATAAAGTGATTCTGTTTTTTATTGATTCTGATTCTGATAAAGTGATTCTGATCGCATTTCTAATTCTTAAAAAATATTGATTCTGTTTGTGATTCTGATCAAATTATTCAGACAGTTATCTGATAAAGTAAGTCTGATTCTGATAACATGATTCAGATTCTAAGTCATGTAATGAAATAAATGCTAATTAGTCTGATTACAATATAAATTGTGTAATTAACACTAATCAGATCAGAATGAGGTAACCTGTCTGTAACACTTTATGTTTCAGAAATCTTCAATGACACAGAAAACACCACCCTGTCCCAGGCCTTCAGGAAGTGGTGTGCTGAACTGGGTTCTGGACGTTAGGACCACTGTCTGAAATGACAGCAGTGCTTTAGATGAAGGCATTGGTTCTAAGTGTAGTAATGTTCTCTCAGCCTGTAAAGATACGAGACAGAGCTGCAAGTTCACACGACTCATTTCCAACTTGTAAATGAATTGGTTCATTTGATCTGATTCTTTTTAATAAACCAGTTGGAATGATTCACGAGTCTAACTGAATCAGCTGTTTTTGTAAATCAGCTGTTTTTTGTAGAATCTATGTGATGTTTACCTTCATAAAACTACAAAATAAACACAGAACTGTGAAATATCAGGAACCACCTGGAACCAAGAACAAAGTGGAATATGATTTGTGAATCAATGAATCACTTAAAATTTTATTCATTAAAGATGAGATAAATGTATGATGAGACCCAAAATAATGATCTATTTACTATGACTACATTGGTATCTAGAACCTGTTGTGTATTTCAGTGTAATATAAACTTTTCTTTGGGACTCTCTTTGATGATGTCTAAAGTAACAATCTAGTACTTCGCATTTTTTTATCAAGAACTATAATAATAATAATAATAATAATAATAATAATAATATAGTACCTCACACAGTATCTAGAACATGGGCATTGTAGAGTAATTTAGGAAAACCGTTTTGGAACCCCTCCCCCAAATAATGAACAAGTTCCCACGCACAATTAATAGCTAGAGCCTGTTGGGTATTACAGAGAAATGAAGGCACTCAGTAAACGTACTATCATGATACTATCTAGAACCTGTTCAGTTTAACTGTATTGGTATTGTTCCCCTTTTTTACCCCCGAAACACTCATACCTGGATAGTAACTAGAACTAAAATAATAAATATTACCCAGTTTTTAGGGTTCTACTGTTCTTCTGTAGAACGGTCTCTAATTGGTTAAACGGAACCCCGGCTGCTGCTTAATGAACAGAAACTCGGCACACAGAGTGAAAACCACTTAGATACTTTAATGTTTGGAACACTTTTAAACCCATCGCTAAAGAACATTCAGAACCAAAAGCACTTCAATCATAAACCAAACACTAACAACGGCCTGCTGGTGGCGCTGTTCACCACCTCTCTGAATCCATATGTAAATACAGGCTGGCTTTAAAGAGTTAAAAAGGCAAAATACAATTTCCAGATTCCATAAAGGCAGAAGCGAAGGCCAGGAGAACCTCTCGGGGAACTCCAGCCAGTATTACTAGGCCTTGATTGACCTTCTGAGTGGTTCCAGTTCAGTTGGAATAGTTCCACCAATCAGGACAGAGCGTGAAAAATATACATCCAGTGTGACGTTCCGGTTAAGCTGCACGTCCCGTATCATGTGATTCCTATTTGAGTGTGATGTTCTAGGTAAACATCGAGTTTCACTAAGTACCGCTCACTTCCCCCGGCTGTAACGTCCGTATATAGAGACTGAACTGAAGAACAGGCCTTATCTATTATCTACATACACTACGTGGACAAAAGTATTGGGACACCTGCTCATTCACTGCTTCTTCTGAAATCAAGGGTAAAAATCCTGCTTCTGTTGGAGTAAGTGTCTCTAATGATCAGAGAAGAAGACTTTCTACTAGATTATGGAGGATCATTGCTGTGAGGATTTGATTGCATTCAGCGACAAATGCAAACCTCACCCCCAACTCCCCAACTCATCTCAAAAGTACTGGATGAAGCACCACCATCATTCCACAGAACACAGTTCTTCCACTGGTGTTCATGATTTAAGGGATCTTTCTTGAACCTTTGCATCTAGTCGAGGTTCTTTAAACTTTTCCTGTAAAGAATCTTTCAGTGGAGGGTTCTATAAAGAACCTCCTTTATTAATAATATTTCTGAAGAATTTCTTGGACCTTTATATAAGGTGAAGGTTCTTTACCAACCTAAGGGTTCTTCCTAGAACTCTTTAAAGGTTCTTCACACTCACGCACACATCTCATTTACATATTGTAAATATGTAAATTTATTATATTAAAAGGTTCTTTGGAGAATCAAAAGTGATCGTTCTAGACCTCTTTCTAGCATGTTTATTGGCAAAAGTGACCGAAAAGTCGCTAATTAAATGAGGCACAATACAGAGCAACCAATCAGAACAGAGCTCATTTACATATATCAGTTTTAAAGGCACAGTAACCATAAGAACCTGGCATAGAACATATTCAAGGCCAGAAAAAAAAAATCTGTCTGTTTATGGTTTCCTTAAAACCATAATAACACAGTAGTGCTTGTAGTACCCAGTTTACCCAGTTTACCCAGTAACTTCATTAAGTATTAGGACAGTTTTTGTGCATATTAAAAAAATATGGTATGGTGCCTTTGATTATAGTGTGTAAAAGTACAGAGCCAAATCACTCAATCTGCTCTTCATACCAGAGAGGAGGCAACTATTAGGGTCCAATGTTACTTCAAACGAAGGCAAGGTGTCCCAAAACTTTAGGTGGGCAGTGTACGTCCAGACATTTAAGACCCAACGGAGAGCGGAGGCGGTCGGAGAGCGCAGGGTTAAGGTTTAAGGCACGGCTCTGTGGGTTAACTCTGGACTGCTCTGATCGCTGCACAAGGAAACCTGCTGCATTACATTTAATGCATCACCTGGCCAAAAGTATTCGGACACACTCCTTCTGTATTTTTTTCTGAAATCAAGTTTGCTGAAAGTTCTGAGAAGATTTTACACTATGAACATTGCTGTGAGGAGTTTTTGATTGCATTCTGCATCCTTATTAAAGTGAGAGCATCAGTGAGGTCAGGTTCTGATCTTGGATGATTAGTTCTGAAACTCCAACTCATCCCAAAGGTATCGGATGGAACTAACCCTAACCCCATGGCTTTATACCCCACATAGTGTATCATGTATATATATATGTGTGTACATTATGAAGAGGAGACCTACAGTTAATCTGCTTCTAATCTGCGCTCTATTGCGCCACCAAGAGGAGATTCAAATATTACAGGAGTGAAGACTTCTGAGACTCCTACACACACCTCAGTCATCACACACACTCACTGTGCAATGGGAAGACGAGAAGTAGACCAGTAGAACGTTCTCCTGGAACCAGTTCAACCACACAGAGGTCCAGTGTTAGTGTGCCCCGCCCTCTTCTACAGGTCTGAAGGCAGTAAATTTAATGCAGCGCTGGTTTTCCAGGTTTGCCTGGCTGCTGAGTGTCAACTCATAAGTGATTTTTTGCATAGTTCCCCACGCTGAGACGGTTCATAGCTAGGCTTATGTGGTCAACATAGTGGCACAAGGTTATTAAAGGCTTATTAACCTAAGTACATCCAAGTACTTCTGCTACAGTCGTACATTAATGAACAGTGTAAATATACAGTAACGATACAGCTTATAAGTTATATGTCATACAATCATATTTCAACACAATGTAAGCATCTAATAACCCCCCATACCCCCCATCAAACAACCGGGAAAAGGCAGAATTTGATCTTTCAGATTTTCAAAGCTTGGACATCCAGTGTTCTAGACAAAATAACTTAAAAAAATCCCATAGTGACAAAAATCGAACAATATAAACAAATAAGCAAAGACTTAAACGTATATAGAACAGTTTAACAATGAATAATTTAAAAATTCAGAACAGAAAAATAAAAGCGACTCGTTTTTACTCTACAGATTAACAGGGATTAGCACTGGTGCGCTAAAGGTGCTCATACATGATCGTTTTTTCTTCAATATTAAAAGTTAAGTGGGATATATTTTCCAGAAAGTTGTATAACACTCACTGCTGGAGGATCTAAAGCAAATAAGTGATATTTCAATGTTTTCCACTGAAATAGCGAAAATATTCACATCAAATTACAAACAATGTGTTTCAGAGTCCGATCTAACAGAGCTCACAGCAAACGATCTGAACCAATGGGAGGGGGTGGGGTTATCTGAAGTTCAACTGACCGGGTTGTAAAACAGCTACATGGCAGTGACTGTGACCCCGTTTACACCCGGTCACCTCGTCTGGAGTATCAGGATTATATCTGGATTAGACCAAACCACATAAAACTCATTTACAGCAGAAACTAATCCAATCACTCTAACCACTTCAGGAGGAGCTCTGAGGCGCATCTCAGCCACGATACAGCAGTGTGAACACCTCCGCCTCTCCAAGATACAGTCCACAACCAAAACACCTCCTAGTAAAAACCAAGCTCCTCCCAGTATAACCAAACTCCTCCAAGTACAGCCCAAGCTCTTCCCAGTACAACCAACGCCCCTCCCAATATAACCAAACTCCCCCAAGTACAGCCCAAGCTCTTCCCAGTACAACCAACGCCCCTCCCAATATAACCAAACTCCCCCAAGTACAGCCCAAGCTCTTCCCAGTACAACCAACGCCCCTCCCAATATAACCAAACTCCCCCAAGTACAACCTAACCTCCTCCCAGTACAGCCCAAGCTCCTCCCAGTATAACCAAACCCCTCCCAGTATAACCCAAGCCCCTCCCAGTACAGCCCAAGCTCCTCCAAGTACAGCCCAAGCTCCTCCCAGTACAGCCCAAGCTCCTCCCAGTACAACCAAACTCCTCGAAGTACAGCCAAGGCTCCTCCCAGTATAGCCCAAGCTCCTCCCAGTACAGTCCAAGCTCCTCCCAGTACAGCCCAATCTCCTCCAAGTACAGCCCAAGCTCCTCCCAGTACAGCCCAAGCGCCTCCAAGTACAGCCCAAGCTCCTCCCAGTATAACCAACCCCCTCCCAGTATACGATCTGAACGATCGTATACTATGTGCAATATCCCATCCCCATGTGCAATTAAGAGTCTTTTACTGTAAATAATATTGTTTATTGCTTTTTAATTCTTATTTATATTGTGTATATAATGTAAATTATTTATCCAAATTTTTTGTAACTGAGTGTCCTGCTATCCCTTTCTGCTGCTACACTGTGAATTTCCCCACTGCGGGACTAATAAAGGATTATCTTATCTGGATTATCTTATAACCCAAGCCCCTCCCAGTATAACCCAAGCTCCTCAATCCAAGTACAATCCAAGGTTTTCCCATTAAGCTAAAATCGTAGATCAGGATACAATCCAGATCACATGACGTGAGCAGGTGTAAACGGGTCTATAAAGCTTCTAATGGTAATTCATAGCCTTTCATGTGGAGTAGTTTATACAATTTATTATAACTGTAACAATAATAACCTTTTGGTTCAAGAAGACTTTCTGGATAAAAACATGTGTAATAATAATAATAATAATAATAATAATAATAATGTTTATTATTATCATTATTGATGCTGTTGTTGTACAGGAAGGCTACACTCTTTAAATGCACATTTACATTATTTAATGCTGCAGATTATTAGACATCATCTTCTAAATCATAAAGGCACTGCATAGAACCACAACCTCCACCTGTTGAACCTCTGCCTGATGTTTTTAGGGTTCTTCTGAGCAGACAGCACTTAATTAACTCAGATTGTTGGGAACTTGGATCATTCTTCTCTGGATGTAAATAAATATGTGTTTACCAATATGAATCAATAATTGTTAGGGATGCACTGACATGAAAATTCTCCGCCGATATTTGATATTGATCATATCTGCCGGTGCTGCTAGATGGATTATAAATGTAGAGTTTGTGACTAAACAAGTCCGGTTCACCAGCGATTAAACAGTGTGAATGTACCTTTAAGAGTCCAAGAGCATTACACAATCATCAGTTCCCACGGCTCTACACAGAACCACTGACTTCACAGAAGAACCTTTGAAGAACCCTTTTAAGGATGTGGAGATTCTGAATGAAGCAAATTAATAAAATGCAGATATTTTAGTGCCAACACTGATATGCTTGCACTGATTGTGCATCCCATAATTATTAACCCAATAAAGAACATTGTATGCCAGAGGAAATCTTATTCATTATTATTGTTATTATTATTATTAATAAGATTCACTCATACTTTCAGATCATCAGGCAGATCAAAGTGATATCAGATTTGTTTGCAGAGCGAAACTTAAAGAATTCTGACCTTCAGCTCAGAGAGCCGGACATCAAACAAAGAGGGTAAAAAGTATAAAATAAGATTGGGGTTATTGATAATAATAATAATAATAATAATAAGATAAATGGAGTGTAAACATAGAAAAGAGCTTTGATGAGCGGGCCAGTGTCACTTGGTGCCTTGTTTAGGGGGTGGGTGGGGGTGGGGTCGGGCAGGAGGTGCTAACAGCCGTGCTCGGACTCCTCCATGCTAACGCTGCTCTTGCGGCTGCTGTCCTCGGACGCTCCCGGGGAGACAGAGGAGA
>NC_132891.1:838243-868243 GCF_030463535.1 Salminus brasiliensis
TACTCTACTTTACTGTAGTTTTCCATTTTATCTCCATTTTACTGTACTCTAACCCTACTGTACTCTACTTTAGTACTGTACTCAATTCTACTGTACTCTATTTACATTTACATTTATGGCATTTAGCTGATGCTCTTATCCAGAGCGACTTACATGGTTACTCATATTACAGAGGTGGGCCAATGTAGTGTTAGGAGTCTTGCCCAAGGACTCTGATTGGTGTAGCACAGCACAGTCACCCAGACCAGGAATCGAACCCCAGTCTCCCACATGGTGTGGTAGCTCAGTGGCAGGTAGTGGTGTTATCTGTTGCACTACATTCTGTCTTACTTTACTCTACTGTACTCTACTCTATTTTACTCTGCATTACTGTACTGTACACTACTCTACTCTATTCAACTTCTCTACTATACTCTATTTTACCTCTACTACTCTAGTACTCTACTCTACTTTTCTAGTCTACGTAACTCTACTTACTACCCTACCCTATTATACTGTACTATACTCTACTACTCTATTCCACTACTATACTACACTCTACTTTAGTACCCTACTCTACTACTCTAGTCTACTTTACTAATCTAGTCTATTGTACTCTACTATACTACTCTATTCTACTACTCTACTCTATTACACTGTACCTAGTACTCTCTACTTACTCTACTCTACTTACTATACTCTACTCTACTACTACTGTACTCTACTCTATTACACTGTACTGTACTCTACTCTACTTATTATACTGTACTCTACTCTACTCTATTACACTGTAGTCTACTTTATTATAACTGTACTTACTCTATTCTATTATACTGTACTGTACTGTACTCTACTCTATTACACTGTACTCTACTCTACTATACTGTACTCTACTCTATTACACTGTACTCTACTCTACTATACTGTACTCTACTCTATTACACTGTACTGTACTCTACTCTACTTTATTATACTGTACTCTACTCTACTCTATTACACTGTAAGTCTACTTTATTATAATGTACTTACTCTATTCTATTATACTGTACTGTACTGTACTCTACTCTATTATACTGTACTCTACTCTACTATACTGTACTCTACTCTATTACACTGTAGTCCTACTCTACTCTACTGTATTCTATTATACTGTACTGTACTCTACTCTATTACACTGTACTCTTACTCTACTCTACTCTATTACACTGTACTGTACTCTACTCTATTACACTGTACTCTACTCTATTCTATTATACTGTACTGTACTGTACTCTACTCTATTACACTGTAGTCTACTTTATTATAATGTACTCTACTCTATTCTATTATACTGTACTGTACTGTACTCTACTCTATTACACTGTACTCTACTCTACTATACTGTACTCTACTCTATTACACTGTAGTCTACTCTACTCTACTGTATTCTATTATACTGTACTGCACTCTACTCTATTACACTGTACTCTACTCTACTCTATTATACTGTACTCTACTCTACTCTTTTCTATTATACTGTACTGTACTCTACTCTATTACACTGTACTCTACTCTATTCTATTATATTGTACTGTACTCTACTCTATTACACTGTACTCTACTCTATTACACTGTACTCTACTCTATTCTATTATACTGTACTGTACTGTACTCTACTCTATTACACTGTACTCTACTCTACTATACTGTACTCTACTCTATTACACTGTAGTCTACTCTACTCTATTATACCGTACTCTACTCTACTCTTTTCTATTATACTGTACTGTACTGTACTCTACTCTATTACACTGCACTCTACTCTATTCTATTATATTACACTGTACTCTACTCTATTACACTGTACTCTACTCTATTCTATTATATTGTACTCTACTCTACTCTATTACTCTGTACTCTACTCTACTCTACTACACTGTACTCTACTCTATTATATTATACTGTACTGTACTGTACTATACTCTATTACACTGTACTCTACTATACAGTGCTCTACTCTACTCTACTCTATTATACTGTACTGTACTGTACTCTATTCTATTATACTGTACTGTACTGTACTGTACTCTGCTCTACTCTGTGTTGCTCTGAAGAGGGAGCAGAGGAATGTATATGAACACCTTACACACTGAGAGCTGAGGAAGACTGGAGTCCTGGAAGTGTGTGTGTGTATGTGTGAGAGACACAGAAGTGAGAGTGACAGAGACTGAGAGGAAACGAGACTCAAGACTACACACACACACACACTCAGACACACACATACACACACACACACACACACACACATTCCAGCATGTGACTGTATGACCATGTGCTAGTCACACACACTTCTCACCCTGCACGTGTTGCTTCAGCATTTCAAGATTTCAGTAAAATAAACTGGACTCAGCACCGATGCTGTACGACTAATATTATATTAGAATATTGTTTATTAATTACTGGATGGACAGACGGATAATCAACTTTAGTTTATAACCTGTAGATTTATCAAAAGGAAACATCACAGTGGAACAGACTCACTGATTAACTGGAACCGTTTATTAATATTGACCTTTGACCCTGAGAATCGTGTTACAACCCCACGGCTGTTTGTAGGCCTGAGTGTCTAAAGCTGAAACTCTGTTACCTAACAGTCTGTAAAGCTTCCCTCAGGAGCTAAACCAGTAAAGCTCTTTAGCACAGTGTTAAACATAATCTAATGTGGTCCCATTCATGCAGGGGGCACTGAACTGAGTCCTGAGTTCTGAACTGAGTCCTGAACTGAGTCCTAAACCTAAACAGCATCATGAGTCCTGAACTGAGTCCTGCATTGAGTCCTGAGTCCTGAATTGAGTCATGAGTCCTGAACTGAGTCCTGAATTGAGTCCTGAGTCCTGAATCCTAAACGGCATCATGAGTCCTGAACTAAGTCCTGCATTGAGTCCTGAGTCCTGAATCCTAAACGGCATCATGAGTCCTGAACTGAGTCCTGCATTGAGTCCTGAGTCCTGAATCCTAAACGGCATCATGAGTCCTGAACTGAGTCCTGCATTGAGTCCTGAGTCCTGAATCCTAAACAGCATCATGAGTCCTGAACTGAGTCCTGAATTGAGTCATGAGTCCTGAACTGAGTCATGAGTCCTGAACTGAGTCCTGAATTGAGTCCTGAGTCCTGAATCCTAAACGGCATCATGAGTCCTGAACTGAGTCCTGCATTGAGTCCTGAGTTCTGAATTGAGTCTTGAGTCCTGAACTGAGTCCTGAATCCTAAATTGACTCCTGAGTCCTGAATTGAGTCTTGAGTCCTGAATTGAGTCCTGAATCCTGATTGAGTCCTGAGTTCTGAACTAGGTCCTGAACTGAGTACTGAATGAGTCCTGAACTGAGTCCTCTATATATCTGTCCATTTGTCTATCTATCTATATATTTATCTATCTATATATCATCTATCTGTCTATCTATTTATCTATCTTTTTTTTTTTTAGCCATCCGTCTGTCCATCTATCTATCTGTCTGTCTGTCTGTCCGTCCGTCCGTCTGTCTGTCTGTCTGTCTGTCTATTAGTTATTTATTTCATCTGAAATCCCTCCATACCATTAGGACCAGAGCACTGGATGAATAAAGGCCTGCAGACTCTGGGGGTTAAGCAGTGCATCAGCAATGCTGAGCCAATCATAACCATGTGTCTAACCGCATGGGCTGGTATCAGCCAATAACGATTACCCATGGCCGGTGCATGTGCTGCAGCAGCCAATAAGCAGACGGAAGGGCCGGGAAGTGGGGCTGATGGACCAATCAGAGGCAGGCACTCTTCGGCTGCTGAGAGGTTAATGAGCAAAGCTGCTGGCTTCCTGCCAACTACGGCTTCTCTTCTTCCACAATGAGACTGAGCTGTATCACGACAGGTCTAATTATACACTGAGAGAGAGAGAGAGAGAGAGAGAGAGAGAGAGGCAGCAAAGAGAGAGAGAGAGAGAGAGAGAGAGAGAGAGAGAGAGAGAGAGAGAGAGAGGAACAGAGCACACAGAGAGAGAGAGAGAGAGAGAGAGAGAGGCAGCAAAGAGAGAGAGAGAGAGAGAGAGAGAGAGAGGAACAGAGCACACACACACACACACAGAGAAAGAGAGAGAGAGAGAGAGAGAAAGAGAGAGAGAGAGAGAGGAACACAGCACAGAGAGAGAGAGAGTGATAGGAAAGCAGCACATATAGAAAGAGAGAGAGACAAAGTGAGAGACAGTGAGTGGGGGGATAGAGATATAGGAGGGGTCACAGGGGGCGAGTAAAAACTGGAGAAAGAGAGAGAGAGAAAAAAAAAAGAGAGAGAGAGAGAGAGAGAGAGAGAGAGAGAGAGAGAGAGAGAGAGAAGTGTGTATGATCAACAGCAGAGGGTGACCGAGCTTTCAAGCCAGAGAGGTGAGAGAGAGAGAGAGAGAGAGAGAGAGAGTAGAACAGAGAGAGAGAGAGAGTAGAACAGAGAGAGAGAGAGAGTAGAACAGAGAGAGAAATGCTGTCAGTGAGTAAGACAGGGAATAGAGAGTAGGTAGAGCGAGGGACAGAGACAGAACAAGAGAGAGAGAGAGAGAGAGCATACGAATGCAACTGCACTCATTCTGACTTGGATGTTTCTATCAGCCTTATCTCTGCTGGACGCTCCAATGGTCACTCAGAGAGTTCCTGACCACATCAACACACACACAGAGGTAGGAAATGAAGTGTGTGTGTATGCGTGAGAGAGTGTGTGTGTGTGAGAGTGTGTGTCTGTGGGTGTGTGGGTGTGTGTCACCAACTATGAAACAGCATGTACACTCAGAGGCAGTGTGTGATGATCATACATTTTGGTCACTGGGAGAGAGCCGTGTGTGTGTGTGTGTGTGTGTGAGTGAGTGTGTGTGTCTCACACGGTAGGGACACTTTACATGAAGAGTGTGTGTGTGTGGGTGTTTAAAAAAGTAAGTCTCTGCAGGAACATCAGCTTGTGGTACTGTGTGTGTGTGTGTGTGTATGTCACCTATACGCATAAGGCACACACAGATCTCGTGTGCACCGAAGGGATCAGAATTAGAAGACAAGGCTGAAATAGGAGAGAGAGAGAGAGAGAGAGAGAGAGAGAGAGAGAGAGAGAGAGAGGGAGGACGGTATGGTGTATATCAGTAGTAAAAATGCTCCTCTTCCAACATCAGAAATCTCATCATCTTTATATAAACTGGGTTTTAATGCGACTGTGTCTGTTTTTAAATTGGGCTCTAATCGCAGGTCACTTACGCTTGCAGTAAACGAGGCACTCCAGTTTGAACTGGGTTATATTGTGGTTCCACCAGTCCAGGAATGACCTTTAGGCCATTTTACACCTCTATGTTTTAAAACCTGGCCTTCTGATGACCCCCCACGGCTGTGAATTCTGCTCTAAAACACTAAAATAAATAAAATCATCAGCTTTTATCTTTTTTATTAAAACTCTAAAGACATTTTTGCTTTGAAAGGATGTAAAAATGATCGTACCAGTTCTAGCTCGGGTAAATTCATGTGCGGTCCAGGATACACTGGGTTACATTGCTACTGACCATTCCTGTGAGTTTATACTGGTTTAAAAGTGTGTATATATTAAATATATAGAGAGTTTATACTTTAAAACACGGCCTTCTGATAACATGAGCCTAACAATCCGATTTTCTCTCTAACCTGAGTAAAACTGGGGTCTGACAGTCTAAGAATAGACGCATATTCAAAAATGTACAAGTAGACTTTAGAGTTTGTTTTATCAGGAATATTAATATTATAATTCCTCATTACCGATTGATTTAATGATTATAAACAGCTTTCTATAATTTTTTGAGGACAATAACTTTAGTTGATATTACTTAATATTATTAAATAAAACATTATAATATTGCTATTACAGATGTTTCTGAGTAAACACACATTCCTAAATACAGTTTAGGCTTTTTAAAATTATTACAATGATAAAATTATTAAAAATGCGATTGTCAGAGTGATATTGCTTTTTCATAACTTAGACATGCTCCTAACATCTCGCCTTATCAGACCTACAGTCCTGACATGCAAAAGTTTAGACACCCTCATGTTTTGTTGATTTAACTGCAAATAAATGACCATACCCTCAGCAGGGACCCCCACGCACGTCAATGTGGCATATTTTAGTGATTTTTTGGAAAATAAATACGACGTAAAATTCTGATATCTTACATTTGCAGAAATGTAGTGGATGCATTTGTATATGTTGATGTTTAATATGCACAAAACAGTCATTTGAAGGGGTGCAGAAACTTTTACATGATCAGCAAGATCAATCCTGACGCATTATCGAATGAACTGGATTAAATTGCTCTCAAACTTGTCTGAATTAGTGCATTTCAGTGCATTTCGGTCAATAAGCAGGATTATTAGGGCAAACTTTAATACATGCATTAAAGTTTGCCCTAAGAGCAGGAGTGGGAAATATGATGATATTATATTGAATCGTGATCGGTTTTGTTATTGTAATAAACAACATGCTTACAAACAGTGTAATCAGTCTAGTTTAACTGGATGAAGAGCAGCATTCTGAATAAAATCTCTGACTGAGTCTTAATAAACATCTGAATATTAGACTGGTGCACTTTGTCTGCGATGTTGTGAGAAAATATTATGATATAATATTTTCACCATATTGCCCAACCCTACTTAAGAATATCATAGACATGTAATTTTTGAAATATAGTATATAATAATCATGTCTGGTCTACTTAAAACTGCTGTTATAAATTGCTTTATGAGAACTATAAATATTTTCAGATTTGTTATATATATTCATGCTGTATATTTCAATTAAAGCCATATCTCACTGATTGTATATGTCTATAATTATACATTAATAATTGCACACACATTTATTTGCGATGTTTTATATAGTTTACATTATTTTTAGCTTCATACAGGCTGTACATGTTATTTTATCAGATTCTCGGTTGTACTGCTGTTACGCCTGTCTATTAATAAACACCTGTATTTATAATGCTGATACAGGTTAGTGTGTGTGTGTGTGTGTGCTATGTTTGTGTGGTATGTTTGTGTGGTATGGCTGTTGAATATAAACACACTCAGTCATTGTGAGAGCTGATATTATACAGTGAGGTTTCTTTGCCGTGGTGTAAAGCTTTGATCTGGTGATTTTCTGGGTTTTATACTGAGTGTAATCAGACTGGCCTGGTGTCTCTGGACTCGCGGTGTTGACCAGTCTGATGCTCTGCTTTAAGTAGAAACAGTGCCGGGACTCCCCTGAGTCACATGTTGGTGTGTATCGACTGGCATCACGCTAGTGCTGGGCGAAATGGTACAAATATTATATATTAGGATATTTCAAGACATTTCAATGATACATGATATGTATTCAGATATTTTGACACACTGCATTTCTACAGTGAAGAAAAGACACTAGGAGGCTTTTCTGCACTCTGCTCTGAGCTCAGCACTCGGCCCTGACCCCGCTCTGTAACTTTACGTGGTCTGACAGACACTCGGTGGCTGAGCTGCTCTCTGTGAGCTGTTCCCCCTAAACTCTTCCACTGTTCAATAATAACACCACTCACAGCTGATGGAGGAAGATCTAGGAGGGAGGAGATTTCACCAGCTGACTTGTTGTTGTTGGTGCAGCGGTGTCTCCTATTACATACAGAACCACGCTGGAGTTCAGTGAGCTCTTCAGAACCTCCCGTTATCTCACTGATGTGTGGAGGAAAGACAGACTGCAGGACTAGAAGCTGGATTTGAGACACCTGTGGTAATTGGACTGAATCAGACACCTGGATTCAATCATTAAGTAGGGTGTCCCAATACTTTTGTCCATACAGTGTCTATTAGCATAGCTACACACAGTAGCAGAGTTTGTGTGGAGTTTATAGATAACAGTGTGTCAGCTGTCAAAGTTGACCTGATTGAAATGTGTGTGTAGGTTGTGTATGAAGTATCGCTGTATAGAAGAGTGCGTTCAGTGCACATTTCACACATAAGGGTAATTATATATTTATTATATATATATATATAATTTAAAAAATATGGGAATTATAATTAGTAGTAGTATTATTGTTACTATATATATATATATATATATATATATATATATATATATATATATATATATATATATATATATATATGTAGTGCAGCAGTTGAATGTGTGTGGGGGGGTCATTCAGAGTGAATTATATATTTTATTTTTAAAAATTATGGGAATTATTATTATTATTGTTTTAGTTGTTTTTGTTACTTTATGATATATTATATTATATACAATATTATATATTATATTATATATTTTTATATATTTAAGTTATGAGTAGTAGTGACATTTTTATTAAACACATTTTATCTGTTATTTATTCATATGCATTGTGTTGCTGCTGCTATTATTATTATTATTGTTGTTGTTGTTGTTGTTGCTTTGTTTTATTAATAAAGGAAGAGTTGCATTTATTTAGGTTTATTTATTTATTTATTATTATTATTATTATTATTATTATTAGCAGGGCTCACTTAGAACCACCTAACCCAACCATTCTGGCACCAGCGTTCCTAAAGTGATCAGAACAAACAGAAGTGGGTTTGGAAAGCTATTAGAGCTGCAGCTGTGTGTAACGACAAGGACTCACTGACACACACACACACACACACACACACACACACATACTCACACACTGACACACACATACACACTGGTTGTTGTTTTTTCTGGCTGCTGTAGGCCAGTGTACACCAGTCACTGCTGTTGCTCATCTCTACATATTAGTGAACATTATTTATTTGTCTGACGCTCGATTCTTTACATAACCAGGACCGGCTGTGCCTGTAAGACTGATATATGTTAATGAGCTCTGTTGTGATTCGCTGCCCTGATTCGCTGCCCTGCGTGTACCTCATTTTAAAGCAGTGCAGGCTGAAATACTCCTTATAACTTTAGAAAGGGTGGGTCAGGCTAGACTGCCATAGAAGGAATAGGCGGAGCTAAACGGATATAGGCTGCATGGGTGGAGCTAAACAAATGTAGGCTGAATAGGCGGAGCTAAAAAGGAGGTAGAGGTCTGAGACTGACCCAGATGTTGAGGTAGAGGTCTGAGACTGACCCAGATGTTGAGATAGAGGTCTCAGACTGACCCAGATGTTGAGATAGAGGTCTCAGACTGACCCAGATGTGGAGGTAGAGTTCTGAGACTCAACCCAGATGTGGACTGACCCATATATATGAATACTAAGACTTTTGGATATAGAAGTAGACCTATGAGATTCTACCTGCACATCTGGGTCAGTCTCAGAACTCTACCTCAACATCTGTGTCAGTCTCAGAACTCTACCTCAACATCTGTGTCAGTCTCAGAACTCTACCTCAACATCTGGGTCAGTCTCAGCACTCTACCTCAACATCTGGGTCAGTCTCAGAACTCTACCTCAACATCTGGGTCAGTCTCAGAACTCTACCTCAACATCTGGGTAAAGTCTCAGCACTCTACCTCAACATCTGTGTCAGTCTCAGAACTCTACCTCAACATCTGTGTCAGTCTCAGAACTCTACCTCAACATCTGGGTCAGTCTCAGAACTCTACCTCAACATCTGTGTCAGTCTCAGAACTCTACATCCACATCTGGGTAAAGTCTCAGAACTCTACCTCAACATCTGGGTAAAGTCTCAGCACTCTACCTCAACATCTGTGTCAGTCTCAGAACTCTACCTCAACATCTGTGTCAGTCTCAGAACTCTACCTCAACATCTGGGTCAGTCTCAGAACTCTACCTCAACATCTGGGTCAGTCTCAGAACTCTACATCCACATCTGGGTAAAGTCTCAGAACTCTACCTCAACATCTGGGTAAAGTCTCAGCACTCTACCTCAACATCTGTGTCAGTCTCAGAACTCTACCTCAACATCTGTGTCAGTCTCAGAACTCTACCTCAACATCTGGGTCAGTCTCAGAACTCTACCTCAACATCTGGGTCAGTCTCAGAACTCTACCTCAACATTTGGGTCAGTCTCAGCACTCTACCTCAACATCTGTGTCAGTCTCAGAACTCTACCTCAACATCTGGGTCAGTCTCAGAACTCTACCTCAACATTTGGGTCAGTCTCAGCACTCTACATCCACATCTGGGTAAAGTCTCAGAACTACACCTGCACATCTGGGTAAAGAGTCAGTTTATCAGAAGAAGCCTCAGAACTTTTTAAAGATATGTGTGTGTGTGTGTTTGGGAGTGTGTAGGTGTTTGGGAGTGTGTCTGTGTCTGTGTGTGTGTGTGTGTGTGTGTGTGTGTGTGTGTGTGTGTGTGTGTGTGTAAATAGATCCCTTTTTTGCATAAACTCTGCTGCTTTGCATGATGTTGCGTTTGCGGTTGGAGCACATTTCCATCTTGAACCTAACCTGAAACTCAATGAAAGTAAAAATACACTGTGTCCAAATGTTTGTGGACACCTCTTCTAATGAACTCATTCTGCTATTTTAAGTTGTCCCTATAGCTGACAATACTTTTGTCTGTATAATGTATGTGAATACATTTTATTTTTGCTTCAAAGTGCTGCATTGTGTGTGTGTGTGTGTGTGTGTGTGTGTGCATATAATCTATGAATATTTATAAATGTGAACCTGCAAAATACACACATATACACACTCTCTCGCTCACACACTCACACTCACACAGAAACACCATTATTGAAGTGAGGATTCACTCACTCACTCAGAACTACTGCTGCACTCCCCAGAGAGAGAGAGAGAGAGAGAGAGAGATAGAGAGAGAGAGAGAGAGATAGAGAGAGAGAGAGAGAGAGAGAGAGAGAAGTGAAGTGAAGAGAGAGAGAGGTGTTCTCTCAGTAAGCCGTCTCTGATTCCCAGGCGGATCCTGCCTCTTTAAGAGGTCTATTTTTACAGAACCCACTCTCTCGCTAACACACACACACACACACACACACACACACACACTCACACACACAGACACACTCACACACACTGTCAGGGTGTTATGTGTGGAGGAGAGTCTGTGGGTGTGCAGTTTGAGTAGATGCTGCTGGAAGACGAGAGAGGAGAGAAACTGATGCTTCTGGGAGCAACACACACACACACGTGAATCACACCATTAGCGACAAGTCATGCAGATGGACACGGCCAATTCACATTTCAGTGATAATGTGAGAACAGGTTCTCTCTCAGGTTCTCTTTCTCACACACTCAGTTTCACACCCTGAATCACATCTTTACACAGAATCAGTACCGGAGTCAGAATCAGTATCTGCATTAGAGTCAGAATCAGTATAAAAAACAGCATCTGTTTCGGACTCAGGGTCAGTATCTGCATTAGAGTCAGAATCAGTATCAGAATCAGTATCTGCATTAGAGTCAGTATCAGAATCAGAATCAGTATCTGTTTCAGAGTCAGAATCAGAATCAGTATGTGTATTAGAGTTAGAATCAGTATCTGCTTTATAGAGTCAGTATCAGAATTAGTATCAGTATTAGAGTCAGAACTAATATTAGAAACGGTATCAGAGTCAGAGTCAGAATCAGAATCAGTATCAGTGTCAGAATCAGAGTCAGAGTCAGAATCAGAGTCAGTATCAGAATCAGAATCAGTATCTGTTTCAGAGTCAGAATCAGAATCAGTATCAGTATTAGAGTCAGAACTAATATTAGAAACGGTATCAGAGTCAAAATCAGAATCAGAATCAGAATCAGTATCAGTGTCCGAATCAGAGTCAGAATCAGAATCAGTATTACAGTCAGAATTAATATTAGAAACAGTATCAGAATCAGAATCAGTATCAGTGTCAGAATCAGAGTCAGAATCAGAGTCAGTATCAGAGTCAGAATCAGTCTCCTATCCAGTCCAATCCTTTTAAGGAACACTCTGTTCACTCTCGCTGTCACACCTTCAAATCAGTATCTGCATTAGAGTCAGAATCAGTATAAAAAACAGCATCTGTTTCGGAGTCAGGGTCAGTATCTGCATTAGAGTCAGAATCAGTATCAGAATCAGTATCTGCATTAGAGTCAGTATCAGAATCAGAATCAGTATCTGTTTCAGAGTCAGAATCAGAATCAGTATGTGTATTAGAGTTAGAATCAGTATCTGCTTTATAGAGTCAGTATCAGAATTAGTATCAGTATTAGAGTCAGAACTAATATTAGAAACGGTATCAGAGTCAGAGTCAGAATCAGAATCAGTATCAGTATCAGTGTCAGAATCAGAGTCAGAATCAGAGTCAGTATCAGAATCAGAATCAGTATCTGTTTCAGAGTCAGAATCAGAATCAGTATCAGTATTAGAGTCAGAACTAATATTAGAAACGGTATCAGAGTCAAAATCAGAATCAGAATCAGAATCAGTATCAGTGTCCGAATCAGAGTCAGAATCAGAATCAGTATTACAGTCAGAATTAATATTAGAAACAGTATCAGAGTCAGAATCAGAATCAGTATCAGTGTCAGAATCAGAGTCAGAATCAGAGTCAGTATCAGAGTCAGAATCAGTCTCCTATCCAGTCCAATCCTTTTAAGGAACACTCTGTTCACTCTCGCTGTCACACCTTCAAAACAACACATAAGTGGTTTGTGTAGTCATCTGCGCACACACACACACACACACACACACACACACACACACACACACACACACAGATGTGGTATGCTCAGTATGTTAATATGTGAGTTAGTCTTACGCAATTCTCTTTATTGCATAATGCATAGACTGCAATTACCTCTCTCTCTATCTCTCTCTCTCTCTCTCACACACACACACACACACACACACACACACACACACACACACACACACACACAGACATATACACGTCTCTACCTCCCACCATCACTGTCTCTCCTACCATCTCTCTCTTTCTTTCTCTCTCTCTCTCTCTCTCTCTCTCTATCATTTACTCCTCTCCTGCTCACCCACTGAACTACACTGGACAAAAGTATTGGGACACCTGTTCACCAGTTTCTTTTGAAATCAGAGTTTCCCCTGCTTCTGGAGTAACTGTCCAGGGAAGAAGACTTTCTACTAGAGTATTTTAACAGAAATATAAAGACGGGTAAAGAAAGGTGTGTGTGTGTGTGTGTGTGTGTGTGTGTGTTCTATTGATTCCAAGTTAAAGAATTACACAGCCTAAGCCAATTTTCAGAGGTGATAGTGGAGGATGCTGTTTAATCCAATCACACACACACACACACACACACACACACACACACACACACCGGGGTGCGTCTGTGTGAACAGAGCTATTAATATGCAAGCTGACAGCCCTGTGTGTGTGTGTGTGTGCTGGTGAGAGGAGTCAGCAGTTCTTGCAGATGAACATGACACACACACACACACACACACACACACTTGTACCTTCACACACCTGCTGTGTGAGAGCTCCTCCTCAGCAGTTTCAGACCTGCACAGCTGCTCCTCCTCACTACAGCACCTCAAACACGGTTCTCCAAGGGTTCTTCAGCACAGGCACCTCAAAGAACCTTCTGAATGTATGTGAGAGAGAGAGAGAGAGAGAGAGAGAGAGAGAGAGAGAGAGCATCTTGTTAAGGGTTCTTCATTTACATAGGTTAGTTCTATATGGTCCTGAAAATGGGTTCTATCACTCGTAGTGATGGTGGAACCCTATTAGGTGCTATACAGAACTATGTTTTTAAAGGAGAGAGAGCGGTAAAAAGAGAGTGGTTCAAAGAGAGAGAGAGAGAGCAAGGAGGTTCCACCTAATGGTGATGAAGACGCTGCCTGATGCCTGAGACACTGTTCTACCAGAGTTCTGAGAAGAGCTCGGCTCTAGAACCTGCTTTTAAAATCAGATCATTAAAATGGTGGAGGGATACATGCTGCAGGCCTTACTAGGTAAAGTTACACTTCTTTAGACAAAAGTATTGGGACACCTGTTCATTCATTCTTTACTGAGCCCGGCTGTTGAACATAACACCCTGCCTAAGGATCTTCTACTAGATTTTGGAGGAGCATTGCTGTGAGGATTTGACTGTATTGAGCAACACAAACATTAGTGAGGTCAGCATGTTGGATGATGACCACCTCCCAACCTCATCATCTTCATCTCCCCACCTCATCCCAATCAAAAGTACTGGATGGAGCTCCACCACCATCATTCCAGAGAACACAGCTCCTCCACTGCTCCACAGCTCCTCAATGCTGGGGGGCTTTATACCCCTCTAGCCCACGCCTGGCATTATTAGGCAGCATGGAGCCGATAGGGTCATGATGTTGATCTGCTCCAGAGAGTTTGCTCCAGGTTCTAGAGCCAAGCTCTTCTCAGAACTCTGGTAGAACAGTGTCTCAGGCATCAGGCAGCGTCTTCATCACCATTAGGTGAAGAACATTCTGTGAGGAGCTTCATGCAGCACCCCTGCGGGACTATTATTTGCTGCACAACACCCTGCATGTATCCCTCCACCATGAAGGGGTTAAAGTATCTGGTAGGGATTGTTATTTACTATGAAGGTTTTTGCAGAAGTATTAAACGTGTGTGTGTGTGTGTGTGTGTGTGTGTGTGTGTGTGTGTGAGTGTTTGTCTTTGTCTATATGAACTTCAGCCGGTAATACTACACTTGATGATGAGTCAGAGAGGTCATCTGGGGTGTGTGTGTGTGTGAGAGAGAGAGTGTGTTTTGAAAGATTGCAGATATTATACAACAGTGATTCAGCTCTGAATAATGCTTCGTTCATTAATGCTAATGTTGCTAACAGTGAATGGATGTGGATAGCTACTGATTAGCATTATTCAAACCTGTCCTACCTGTTATTAGCAGAGTTAGCATGCTGGGCTAAACTATTATTTCAGCAGTGTACATGACCAAACTGGGCAACTGGCCTGATTGTGCTGGTTCACCAGCCTGACCAGTATGACCACACTGGTCAACATGCATGAACAGCATGATCCGACTGGTCGACCTGAGTACGTCCTTATTTGAGATTGATGGAGTAGCTGGTCTACCAACCTGATCACCTCCCCACCTCATCATCCCCAACTCATCCCACCTAAAAGTACTGGATGGAGCTCCACCACCATCATTCCAGAGAACACAGCTCCTCCACTGCTCCACAGCTCCTCAATGCTGGGGGGCTTTATACCCCTCTAGCCCACGCCTGGCATTATTAGGCAGCATGGAGCCAATTAGCAATGGGAGCAAATTAAAGTAGCTGAACGTGTTCATTAGAAGGGGTGTCCACAAACAATTGGACATGTATTCTAGCTGTTATGAATTCTTGTTCTCGACCAGCAGTGAGGACGCAGCTGCTCTGGCTGGGCTGACCTCTGGGGGGTGGCCCAGCTCTGCAGGCCGAATATAGAGGAAATGCTAATGTTAGCCGTGTCTATAGGCGAGCATATCCACACCACTGGCTGTAAATAAGCTCAATAAAGGCAGCGACTGACCCAGAGTCAGTCTGGAGACTGTATTTTCACCCCTTCACATTATTGATTTTACCCACTCTCGTATGTTGAGCGAGTTAGCCAGTATGCTAATTGCCAAGTTAGCTCCTCAGCTGCCCCAACCACCGCACAGTCACATTATACCAAATTATTCATTGCTGTTCCAAAAGGTTGCAATGCTGTTGCTAAGTAGTTGCTATGGTGTCTCCATTATTTTTTCCTCTGTGGTTGCTATGCTGTTGCTGAGCAGTTGATACTTAGCAGTTGCTAAGTTGCTGCTGTGCCATTGTTAAGTAGATGCTATGATGTCCAAATTGTTTGCAGTGCAGTTGCTATATACTATAACACATTATTGCAATGCTGTTGCTAAGCATTTGCTGTGGTGTCCCAAATGGTTGTTATGCTGTTCCACATGGTTGCGATGCTGTTGCTAAGCAAGTTGCTATGGTGTTGCAAATGGTTGCTATGAAGTGGCTAGATAGTTGGTAAGCTGTTGTCAAACTAGTTGCTATGGTGTTTCAGTTGGTTACTATGCATTTTCTAGGCGGTTGCTATGCTTTTTCAGGTGGTTGCTACAACATATGCTAGGCTGTTGCTAAGCACTTGAAATAATGTCCCAGTTGGTTGCTATGTAATTGCTAGGCAGTTGCTGTACTGTTAAAAGTGGTTGATATGCTGCTCCAAGTGGTTGCTATGCTGTTCCAAGCTATTGTAGTGCTGTTGCTAAGCAGTTGCTGTGGTGTCCCAATTTATTTTGCAATGCTGTTGCTAAGTAGTTGCTGTGGTGGCCCATTTGGTTGCTGTGCAGTTGCTTGGCAGTTGTGATGCTATTGCTAAATATTTCCCATGATGCTGTCTCAAGTGGTTGTTGTGATGCTCTAAAAGGGGTTGCTATGATGTTGATAAATCGTTGCCATGGTATTCCAGATGGTTAGTGGGATGTTTAGGTGGTCCTAAGCTGGTCGTTAGGGTGCTGCTAGCTAGTTGCACTGCTATACTCAGTTCGGCAGTTGCTAGGGTGTTCATAGGTGGTTTCTATGGTATTCATGGTGGTTGCTGTGTGGACGCTGTGGGTCGAATCATTGGTGAAGTTTAAGATTCACTGAATCGTTTAATAAAGAATCAACAGAATCACAAATCAGTGTGACTGATAACCTTGACGAACACACGCACACACACACACACACACACACACACACACACACTCACACTCTCTCTGCTTAAATTAAAGGCAGGCTGGGGCGGGAGAGGTTAAGTGGAGCAGGCCGTGTGTGTGTGTGTGTGTGTGTGTGTATGTGTGTGTGTGTGTGTGTGTGTGTGTGTGTGTGTGTGTGACTTGGCACACTGAAGCTGTAATGCTGGCAGGATTTTGGTGGCCGAAAGCAGGTCAACGATCTGATCGTGTGGGACACACACACACACACACACTCACTGAGGTCGAGAACACACACACACACACACACACACACAACTACTGCTGAGGACACACACATACATACACTCATACACACACACACACTGTAAATTGACACAAATGTCTATATTTACAGATAACACTACCCTCATACTGAATGGGCGGGGCTAAACTGCTGCAGTCTGAACATGCAGATATACTGTATGTAAATGCACTGGGTTTTGTGACATCACAACAAATAATGAATTCAGTATGAATTTTAATTTGCGGATATGAGTGAGTGGAACCATTCGAACCTGAACACACTTTTGCTTCAGGGGCCCTTGATTTTACGGGACACCGGCCCTTTAATGTGTTGATAGTATTGATCTTTTATAGATAACAGCGAGTCATACAGAAACCACATAATCAAGTGTGAAGCAAGTACTAAACACCTCCACATGCTTTCAGGAGAGTGTGTGATGATGTAGGCCTGCAGTTAGCACCATGCTAATTGGTGGGGTATACGCTTCTACTGGCTCTGTCCCGTATAAGACTGGGGGGGTAAGAGGGGCCGGACCGGAGCGGTAATACACTCAGGTTGAGTTGTGAAATTTCCACACAGGGGAAAAACTAAACTGTGCAGAAAGAACTTAACTTTAAATGAATAAATAAACAAAACAACCAAACAAATAAACACATAAATAAACAAGTAGAATAATCTGAAGTGAAAAATTTATTATAAATATGTGTTCACAGATTATTGGCTTTTTTATTTACTAGCTTGTTTGTTTAAAATATAAAATAAAATTGACTTAATAACTATTCATGCTTTAATTCTGTTACAAATATTTTGTAATTAAATAGTTCAATTTTATTTTTTTAATAACTACTGCATTCTATAAATGTTTTACTAATATTTTTATGTAAATTATACATGTTTATTTACTTACAGTAAAATATGTTCATTTTTTGTAATTACTATAAATAAGTATAGATTTAGAAATAGTTTCAATATTTCTTCAAATTATTAAAGTAAATTTAAAGTAAATATTTATAATAAATATTTGTACAAAATATTTATTATATTAATATAAATAAATGTGTTATTTATTTAAATATGTATTTACATAAATATATCTACATATTTATACATATGGACAGTAGATGCTACTGATCATTTTTATTTATTTTGTGGATTTGTTTTCTTAATTAAAACTAATTATTCCATAAAAATATATATCTTGTTATTTTCATGTATGTATGTAGTATAGGGGAAGAGGATGAGCTGGGCCCATAGCATATTTTATTCATATTAAGCATTTTTAGGATTTTTAAGATTAACTGGTTAACTGGAGAATTTAATAAATAATAACAAATCAGTGAGCTTAGATTTGAGTGTTTGTGTGTATGTGTGACTCTCTCTCTCTCTCTCTCTCTCTCTCTCTCTCTGTCTCTCTCTCTCTGTATCTGTATCCGCCCACTGAGTTGAATACTAATCTGAAGACGAGGTTCTGAAGCTTGTTACACTTTAACTGAAACTTCACCCAGCTCTTAAAATGTCACCGAAACAATACAAACCCTCAGAGCCCTCACACAGCTTCTCCAAAGGTCACCATCCATCCTCATCCATCACCATCTGTCTCTTTACATCCCCATCTATCACCATCTATTACCATCTAGCGCCGCGTATCACTGACTCAACCCCTTCTTATTACTTATCTACCATCTCAGTATTCACTTTTATAGAACTGTGTCCAGTGTGTACTTACACACCAATAACACACTGGGGGTGGGAGGGGTTGAGGAGAGATAGAAAAATAAAAATAGAAGTAACCAGAAATTACTCTGTACTATCTAATATTACTTATTCAGAATCAGTGATAACATATTATTAAATATCCACTATAAATGATTCAATATCCACTATGAATGATTCAGTATTCACTTTGAATTATTAAATATCTACTATAAAATATTAAACATCCACTATGAATTATTCAGTATCTACTATGAATTATTCAGTATCCACTATGAATTATTAAGTATCTACTATGAATTATTCAGTATCCACTATGAATTATTCAGTATATACTATGAGTTATTAATTTTCCACTATGAATTATTCAGTATCTACTATGAATTATTCAGTATCTACTATGAATTATTCAGTGTCCACTATGAATTATTCAGTATCTACTATGTATTACTCAGTATCCACTATGAATTACTCAGTATCTACTATGAATTACTCAGTATCCACTATGAATTACTCAGTATCCACTATGAATTATTCAGTATCCACTATGAATTACTTAGTATTCACTATGAGTATCTACGAGTTATTAATTTTCCACTATGAATGATTCAGTATCTACTATGAATTTTTAAACATACACTATGAATTATTCAGTATCTACTACGAATTATTAAGTACCCAGTATGAATTAAGTATCCACTATGAATTATTAAGTATCCACTTTGAATGATTCAGTATTCACTTTGAATTATTAAATATTTACTATGAATTATTAATTTTCCACTATGAATTATTCAGTATCTACTATGAATTTTTAAACATACACTATGAATTATTAGGTATCTACTATGAACTATTAAGTATCCACTATAAAATATTCAGTATCTACTATGAATTATGCAATATCCATAATGAATTATTGAGTATCCAATATGAATTATGCAATATCCACTATGAATTATTCAGTACCTACTCTGTATTATTCATTTAAGGTTAAAGTGTAGATGCAAATGCAGACCTTTAGGGTTCGCAGGGTTTTAATAACCTCATCAACATCATATTTATGTTTTATTGTTTTATTTCTGTTTATAAGTACTTTGGGTGCAGGAGGGTCTGGGATGCAATTAGCCGAGTCATATTTTTAACTGATACTGCAGAAAGAAGCTTAGGCAGCATTGCAGCCCTATTTATACCTGCAGGCTTTTCTGCCATAACTGTACTAAGCCTACTTTAGCCAGCAGCAGCAGGGATTCGCTACAGATTAGCAATGCAATACCCTCCAGCACTCTCTCTCTCTCTCTAACTACTACTACTGCTCTCTCGCCCGCTTTCTTGCTGGTTTGTCAACATGGAAACCTGGGAGGCTTTAGGTTTTTCTGAATGGAAACATCAATTCTGCTCCTTTCCAGTGAGTTGTGTTACATGTAGAGTATTACACAACGTCTGCTGCTGCTAACAGCTAAACACACTGCAGCTAATCTGTCATTAAAGCGATAGTTTGAGGAAAATCAAATCAAAATCAAATCAGATTTATTAGTATATCTAAACTGTTCTCCTGCTCAGGTGTGCAGCATATTCATAATCATAATATAATAATCATGCTGTAGACTAACTGAATATAGTCGGCAGTGCTGGACAGAGTAATGAGAGGAATGATGGGTAATAGTGGTGATATTAGTAGTGGCAGATAGTTAAGAGTCCATTTAGGTTTGAACATGGTCATTAGGCAGGTAGCAGTGGCAGGAGGGTGTGCCGCTGGTCTGACACAGGTGGTGGGGGAGCCTGGTGGTTGGACTGGTGGGTGGCAGCTGGTCTGACAGAGGTGGAGGGGACCCCAGCAGGTCGGGCTGGATGAGTGGGAATGTATATTTCTTCAGTTTTGCACTAGCGCTAAAAGGCTAATGCAGCTAAAAAAAAGCAATGCAAAGCAAGTGTACAACAATTAGCATGGTGCTAACTGCATCCCGTAAAAGTACCCCCTGGAGGCTGAATAGGTGGATATACACCAAACAATTTAGGACTTTAGTTGGAGCACTACATACATTCTAACACTGGTCAGGGCCTCCCTGGACTCCCAGAACAGCCTCAATTCTTCATCTCACAGATTCCACAAGATGTTCCACAACATTCCTTTGAGGTTCTGCAACCATGCTGATATGACTACATCTCACAATTCCTGCAGATCTTTTTCAGGAGAACATCCATGCTGTGAATCTCCTGTTCTTCCACATTATAAAGGTTCTACTGGATTCAGAGCCGGTGACTGAGAACAACCAGCACTGAAGAACCCTGAACTCATTAGAATGGAACCAGTTTGAGAGACTTCTGCTTCGGGAGATGGTGCATCATCATGCTGGATGTAGCCGTTAGAAGATAGAAGGTGAACTGTGGTCATGAAGGGATGAAGATGGTCAGCACCAATACTCACCAGTCTGTGGAGACCAAGAGATGATTGATTAGTGTTAATGAGCCCAAATGTGCCAAGGAAGCCTTCCCCACACCATTATACCACCTTTACACCACCTCCACCAGCCTGGACGGGTCACTCAAGGCAGGTTGGGTCCATGGATTCAAGCTGCTGGTGCCAAATTCTGACCATATCATCTGTGCTCCAGATCCAGGCTGAGTTTTCCAGTCTGCAGCTGTGCAGTGTTGGTGAGGCTGTGCTGAGCCACTGCAGCCTCAGCTTTCTGGTCTTGGCTGAAAGAACTGGACCCTGACGTGGAACTGGAACCGCCCCGTGTCTCTTAATTAGCATATATGATCTGTGGAGTGAGTGGACATTCTGAAACTTTGATGTCCATATTTATGCACTATTTGTACACTCTTTGTATTGACAAAAGTATTGGGACACACTCATTCATTGTTTCCTCTGAAATCAAGGGTATTAAAGAGCTGATCCTGCTTCTGTTGGAGTAACTGTCTGTACTGTCTAGAGAGGAAGACTTTCTACTAGATTTTGGAGGAGGAGCATTGCTGTGAGGTTGTGATTGCATTCAGCCACAAGAGCGTTAGTGAGGTCATGATGTTGGATGATGATGATTACCAACTTCCCACCTCATGTGCATTTGCACATCTGTGTCAGCAGTGGGTACATTTCTTTTAAAACTATCCCTTTAAGGTATTCTACAACCTCTAAACACATCCTGGGGTGTAAGATGTCGAGCTGCAGTGTGGGGAGAGTGTGTGCGTTTCTGACATTGGGTCTGTGTGTGTGTGTGTGTGTGTGTGTGTGTGTGTGTGTGTGCTCCTGCATAGAAACTCAGACGTGTTTAGCATCTTTATCTTCCTATTCTCCCCATTATGTCAGACACACACACACTCACACACACACACACACATATACGCACATACACACACACAGGGGCCTTAAGAGAAGCTCTTGAGCCATAAGCTGCTCTACAACTGGAATCACACTGTGGACGGTTGGAAGAGAGAGAGAGAGAGAGAGATACACACACTATACATTCTGAGTAATATGGTTCTATAAACTAATGTAAAATTGGGTTCTTTGGCTCAAAACAACAGTAGAACCTATTTGTGCTGTATGGAACCACCTGCACTTGGTGTTCCACCAATCAGAGGAACCCTTTAACCAGGCAAACAAGCACTTTAGCATCCAAAAGGTTCTGTGAGTTGTCCTGGTTCTATGTAGAACTGTTTCCTTCACTAAAGGCCCCTAAAGAACCCCCTGGAGTGTAGTCCTGGAGCATTCCTATTGGCCGGTTGGCCCTGGCCTGTTCCTCAGTGTGAGGAGCAGCTGCAGATTTCTATATGTGTAAAAACTAAACGGAGTTGTGAGGTTTTGAAGTGACAGCCACAGCGTCTGCACACACACCCCAGTCCCATTCACTCTCACACTTACACACATTACAAACACACACACTCACACACTGAATGTTTTGTAACTTATAGAACAGGTCGAGTCTCAAGAATAGGAGACCAATTACTAATTACTACCAATTGTAATATAAATATATATAATATAAATATAATAACTGTATAATTGAGATATTATGCTGTGTGTTTATTCAGTCTAGCTGCTCGTTACAGTGTGTGAACGTCCCCTGAAGAACAGACACACAGCAATGATCCAACATTAAAACAGCTTCTGTTTCTGATCGTCCCTCTTATTCACCACTTCCTCCTGTCCCTCGAGTGTGTGTGTGTGTGTGTGTGTGTGTGTGTGTGTGTGTGTGTGTGTGTGTAAAGCTGCTGAATCAGGCAGATCTCGTGGCTCCTGAGGGAAACGTGATCAGCTCAGAGAAAAATAGCTGCACACAGGAAAAACCAATCATACACACACACACAAACACACACACACACACACACACACACACACACACATATACAAACACACATACACACACACACACACACACAGGAAGAAAAAGGGACACAAAATGTGTATTATTCTTTTATACACTTCTCAATCATATATATCATATAGTATATTTACTTTGTTAGATTATATACACTGTTATATATAATTATACACTCACATGCACAATTATACACTATTATATACAGTTATTTACATTCACTCACAATTATATTTTAGCATACATTATTATTATTTATATATTATTATTATTATTATCTGTTATACACTCATGCTCTATAATGTACAGTTCTACTCTATTATATACTCACTCGTACATTGTATACACTATTATACAGCTCTGGGAAAAGACCACCTATGATCAGTTTCTCTGATTTTAATATTTATAGGCAGTGTGTTTAGAGAAATGAACATTAGAGTTATATTTCATAAACCATGGACAATATTACTCCTAAATTCCAAATAAAAATATTTACTATTTAGAGCATTTATTTATTTATTTATTTGCAAAAATGACAACTGCTCAAATAATGCAAATAAATGATTTTAATAATAATAATAAAATACTTTTTTTTTTTTACTATTATTTACTATTATGTTATTTAACTATTATTTACGAGTATGAACTCTTACTCAATACACAATAATAATTTTAATAATAATGTTAATTAATATCTCTCAAATCCCAGGATGTGGTCATATACAAACTCAGCAATGCAGAGAAGAGAGAACCGGGTTCTGTGAGCAGATGTTCTGAAGGAAACCAGGACAGGAGCAGCAAAATTGAGAAAATACTAAAGGTGTAATATTTAATATGTGTGTAATAGAGAGGGAATGACGGTCATCTGGAGGAGGCGTAAGGGAGCAGTGAATCCGAGTTTGAGAATCGGTCAGGCTGAGTGAGGAGAGCAGCCCGGGATGTGGAGGGGTAGCACTGCTTTAACGTCCAGATCAACCCATCTGGGCATCCTGTGCACTACTGTACTTCTACACTACGCTATACACCAATATATACACCGTCCCACGCAGTGTTATATACTCTAATACACTGTGATACTCTTCTATATACACTATTATACTCTTATATACAGTATATACTCTCATACACTATTATACACACTTTTAAATATTATTGAATGCTATTTTGTTATTATACACAATTATATACTCAAACACTATTATACAGTATTATACTTTTAGACACCATTATATTTCACACTGTTACACTGTTTTCTAATCTTATATATTAGATTATACAGTTTATACACTAACAATATTATATTATAGTTATTTATTATTACCAATAATATAATAGGATAGGAGTGGTTTATAATTATATACTAATATGTGCTTTTATACATTTCTACTCTTGTATATTTACAAGACTATATTATTGTATATTTATATGACTAATAGTAATCACACTATTAAATTACTGTACATAATCCATCATGACAACTGTTGTCAGTGTTGTGTCAGGGTCATGTCAGGGTCATGTTAGTGTTGAGTCAGGGTTGTGTCAGTGTTGTCAGTGTTGTGTCAGTGTTGTGTCAGTGTTGTCAGTGTTGTGTCAGGGTTGTTAGTGTTGTCAGGGTTATGTCAGTGTTGTCAGGGTTGTCAGTGTTGTGTCAGTGTTGTCAGGGTTGTCAGGGTTGTGTCAGTGTTGTCAGTGTTGTGTCAGTGTTGTCAGTGTTGTGTCAGGGTTGTTAGTGTTGTCAGGGTTATGTCAGTGTTGTGTCAGTGTTGTCAGGGTTGTGTCAGTGTTGTGTCAGTGTTGTATCAATATTGTCAGTGTTGTGTCAGTGTTGTCAGTGTTGTGTCAGTGTTGTATCAATATTGTCAGGGTTGTGTCAGTGTTGTCAGGGTTGTGTCAGTGTTGTGTCAATGTTGTCAGGGTTGTGTCAATGTTGTCAGTGTTGTGTCAGTGTTGTCAGGGTTGTGTCAGTGTTGTCAGTGTTGTGTCAATGTTGTATCAATGTTGTCAGGGTTGTGTCAGTGTTGTCAGGGTTGTGTCAGTGTTGTCAGTGTTGTATCAATGTTGTCAGGGTTGTGTCAAGGTTGTTAGTGTTGTCAGGGTCATGTCAGTGTTGTGTCAATGTTGTCAGGGTTGTGTCAAGGTTGTTAGTGTTGTCAAGGTTATGTCAGTGTTGTGTCAGTGTTGTCAGGGTTGTGTCAGGGTTGTTAGTGTTGTGTCAGTGTTGTGTCAGTGTTGTGTCAGTGTTGTGTCAATGTTGTCAGGGTTGTTAGTGTTGTGTCAGTGTTGTGTCAATGTCGTCAGTGTTGTGTCAGGGTTGTGTCAATGTTGTCAGGGTTGTGTCAGGGTTGTGTCAATGTTGTCAGGGTTGTGTCAGTGTTGTGTCAGTGTTGTGTCAGGGTTGTTAGTGTTGTCAGTGTTGTGAGGGTATGTCAGGGTTGTGTCAGGGTTGTGTCAGTGTTGTCAGTGTTGTGTCAGTGTTGTCAGGGTTATGTCAGTGTTGTGTCAGGGTTATGTCAGTGTTGTGTCAGTGTTGTGTCAGGGTTGTGTCAGTGTTGTCAGTGTTGTCAGGGTTATGTCAGTGTTGTGTCAGGGTTATGTCAGGGTTGTGTCAGGGTTGTGTCAGGGTTGTGTCAATGTTGTCAGGGTTGTGTCAGGGTTGTTAGTGTTGTGTCAATGTTGTCAGGGTTGTGTCAGGGTTGTGTCAGTGTTGTGTCAGGGTTGTTAGTGTTGTCAGTGTTGTGAGGGTATGTCAGGGTTGTGTCAGGGTTGTGTCAGTGTTGTCAGTGTTGTGTCAGTGTTGTCAGGGTTATGTCAGTGTTGTGTCAGGGTTATGTCAGTGTTGTGTCAGTGTTGTCAGGGTTATGTCAGTGTTGTGTCAGGGTTATGTCAGTGTTGTGTCAGGGTTGTGTCAGGGTTGTGTCAGTGTTGTCAGTGTTGTGTCAGGGTTGTTAGTGTTGTCAGTGTTGTCAGTGTTGTGAGGGTATGTCAGGGTTGTGTCAGGGTTATGTCAGTGTTGTGTCAGGGTTGTGTCAGTGTTGTCAGTGTTGTGTCAGTGTTGTGAGGGTATGTCAGGGTTGTGTCAGGGTTGTGCCAGTGTTGTCAGTGTTGTGTCAGGGTTATGTCAGTGTTGTGTCAGGGTTGTGTCAGTGTTGTCAGTGTTGTGTCAGGGTTGTGTCAGTGTTGTCAGGGTTGTGTCAGTGTTGTGTCAGTGGTGTGTGTTTATATTCCAGTTCTGGTGTTTTGTGGTTCTGCACTAATCTGGGTGGTGCTCAAACAACTATTTGTAAGAAGATCTCCCTCTCTATGTGAGTGTGTGTGAGTGTGTATGTGAGTGTGTATGTGAGTGTGTATGTGAATGTGTATGTGAATGTGTGTGTGAATGTGTGTGTGTGTGTGTGTGTGTGTGTGTGTTTGTTGCCAGCATAAGGTGTTATTCATAAGAGGATTTGTAACTTTCAGTTTGAACAATGACACAATTATATTTTCTTCATTACAGTCACTCTAGGATTCATTGCTTTAAAATAAACAATTCATCAGTTCGGGGAGTAAAATTAATGTAGAATATTTCCATTGTATTCTTTAAATATAATCAGATGGGGATTAACTCCAGTATGAATTCTGAATTCTTAGTGAAGTTAGTTTCCCAGCTCTACATTAGGCCGGTATGTTTGGATGTTTGCATGTCATTTACATATGAAATATTCTCTTAACCAGAAAGATTTATATTTGACTTTTTTTCATTTATACCTTTATTAAATTTTTCAGTGCCTATGAGGGGGGTTACAGTACCCATTATTAATTATTCAGTAAATACTATAGATCATTTAGCGTCTATTAACTCCCAGTATCCATTATGAACTATTCAGTATCTATTTCTGCCCAGTATCTACAGTTAATGATTCAGTATCTACAGTTAATGATTCAGTATCTACTGTTAATGATTCAGTATCTACAGTTAATGATTCAGTACCTACAGGTAATGATTCAGTATCCACTGTTAATGATTCAGTATCTACAGGTAATGATTCAATATCTACTGTTAATGATTCAGTATCCACTTTGATTTATTCAGTATCTACTATGAATTATTTTTTATATCTACGATGAGTTATCTGGTATTTATAATAAATTATTCAGTATCTATTATGGATCATTTAAAATCTACTATGAATTAATCTGTATGTTTGTTTGTAGAATTGTAATGATAAGGCACACATATATAATAAATATGCAAAACAATCAGAATATACTTACACATATAGATACATTAGTAAGTGCTTACACACATATACACACATATACAGTACATAAAAATATTATATATATATATATATATATATATATGAACAAATAACATGGGGGAAGACACTGTAGACACGTATGTAGATCCCTTCATGTACATCACATATGTGTGGGACCCTACATCCTGAGAAGTTTTGTGTGTGTGTGTGTGTGTGTGTGTGTGTGTGTGTGTGTGTGTGTTTGTGTGTGTGTGTGTGTGAGTAAGACGAGTGGGCGAAAGCAGCAACTGGTCTGCTGGTGTGTGCTGTTGCATAGCAGACATGCCTCACACTGCAAGATATTACTCACTTCCTTAGCCTTATGTGTACACACACACACTCACTCACACACACACATATGCTCACACACACACTTTTTCATTCGCTCTCAGCATGTTGTGACTGTGCTCTGCGTTTCTGTACGTTAGTGGAGTCCTGTCGCTGTATGTGAGTGTGTGAAGGGAAGCAGGAGAGCCGTGTGCGCGAGTGTGTGTGTGTGTGTGTTTGTGTGTGTGTGTGTGTGTAAAGGCTCGGAGAATGGCAGTCATCAGATGGATAACGGCTCTGCCCACTCACAGGTCAGTCACATGGCGTCAGGATGGGAGAATGGGTGTAACAGGTTTGCTGAGCTGTGGATCAGAAGGTCCAGATGATCAGCAGGTCTGAGGTGGTGGTGGGAGGGTGTGTGTGAGTGTGTGTGAGTGTGTGTGAGTGAGTGTGTGGAGGAAAGATGTGTGTTTAATGTTTAATGAGAAGAGATGGTGATTAATATGGGATGAAGATATCTCAGTCTATATAAAGAGACGGTCTGTGGTGTGTGTCTGATGTATGGCTGTGGATGTATAGGTCCAAATGTCATGGATTATATGGCCAAATGTTTGTGGACACCCCTTCTAATGCATTCAGCTGCTTCAGGCTGCACCCACTGCTGACACAGATGTGCAAATGCACACACACAGCTTGTCTAGTCCCTGTAGAGAAGAAGTACTGCCAATAGAATAGGACTCTCTGGAGCAGATCAACATCATGACCCTATTGGCTCCATGCTGCCTAATAATGCCAGGCGTGGTCTAGAGGGGTATAAAGCCCCCCAGCATTGAGGAGCTGTGGAGCAGTGGAAGAACTGTGTTCTCTGAAATGATGGTGGTGGAGCTCCATCCAGTACTTTTGGGATGAGTTGTGGAGTTGGGGATGATGAGGTGGGGTGGAGATCATCAACCAACATCCAGACATCCTGACGAACACTCTTGCCGCTGAATGCAATCAAATCCTCACGGCAATGCTCCTTCTCCAAAATCTAGTAGAAAGCCATCAGAACATCTCCAAAACATCCAGCAGATCTTGTAGGGTGTCTCCAGTACCTTCCAAAAGTCCTGGGCTCAGTGATGCTCATGGAGGTCCCACCTCACAGCTTACAGGACTTAAAGAATCTGCTGCTCACGTCTGCATGGTGTCCAGATACCACAGGACAAAGAGGTCTTTCGGTCAGAGCTGGTTTTGGTGGCTCGAGGAGGTAAGGGTGGTAATACTATTAGTATTAGGATGGTGGTTTTAATGTTATGGCTGTTTCTGTTGAAATCCTTTAGGCTGTAGGTTTGGTCTGCATGTTAGTAACACCTGTTTGAGGTGTGTGTTAGTGTGTGGGTGGGACAGCTGGTCTTTTTTTATCTCTGTAACTACACTGTAACACACACACACACACACACACACACACACACATCAATAAAAGAGCAGCTCCACAGTGCTGCTGTCTGTACCTGACTAATAGACGTATTGATTTACTGCTCCGGCGCTTCAGACGACACTGTTTCCCTCGCTGCCGAGCTTCTAATGAATGAGGAGTTAAAGGCAGTAGAGTTCTCCTCAGTCGGACTCGGGGGGTTCGGACTGTCTCTAATCTGCTGAGTAAACTTACTTAACTCAATCGAACTGTCTCTCTATATACACCGACCTGCCAAAACATTAAAACCACCTGCTTAATATTAAGTAGGTCCTCCGTGTGCCACCAAAACAGCTCTGCCCTGTTGAGGCATGGACTAGGTCTGTGGCACCAAGACTAATGCAGATCCTGTAAAGTGTGAGGTGAGCATCAATAAATAAATAAATAAAAGCCTTGGCCGTCCGTGACCCTCTTGCTGGTCACCGTTTGACCTTCCATGGAGCACTTTTGGATATCGGGAATACCTCACATGACCTGTCTGATGTTCTGGAGATGTTCTGACCCAGTTGTCAGTTGTCACAGTCTGGTTCTTGTCAAAGTGTCTCAGATGCAGCTGTTAGTTATATATGTCTGACAAGTCTGACAACCAACACCACATATATCTATATAAATATGTGACTATATGGTTATTTGGGTGTATTCATATTTATTTATATATATATATATATATATATATATATATATATGATGTGTGTGTGTGTGTGTGTGAGAGAGAGAGAGACACAGAGAATGTAGCGAGAGAGAGAGCTTAACATACAAAACAAAATGTCTCAATGTATGAATCATCATATATTATAAATGTGTGTGTGTGTGTGTGTGTGTGTGTGTGTGTGTCTGGACTGACATTTTAACCACTTACTATATATGGCACCTTTTGTATGCTGATGCAGCATCACCTGCCGTCATCTCTTATGTGTGTGTGTGTGTGTGTGTGTGTGTGTGACAGAAGCAGAGTCATGAGCAGGGGAATAATGTGAGTCTGTAAATAGCTGGGCCTGATGGATGATGGGTAGTTTATATCAGGGTTATCACCTAAACTCATTCTGAGAACAGGCCGAGGATTTTCACTACTGTAATGACCTCAGAGCTGCAGAGCCGGACCTGCTCTCAGCTTCTTCATCTGCTCTCTGTTTTTCCACTCATCTGCAGCTCACATTCACGG
>NC_132891.1:871650-891650 GCF_030463535.1 Salminus brasiliensis
TACCTGGCCCCACCGTCCGTCCTGCTCACTCTCGGCTGAGTTAGCTAACTTCACGCTCCAGACAGAACCAAAACACTGGAGCTGCGGAGCTCCAGCCGTCTCCGAGCCGCTGATTCTTTTGATGAAGCCCCCGCCGGACGGCCGGCCGATCCAGCTGTGCAGTAATCGCACTAATTAGCCTGGCTGGCACGGGCTAACGGGGCCGCAGCCTCTGAGCACTGAGGGTTTACACATTCTCCCAGCTCACTGCCATCTCTAATACCATCGCTCTGTCTACAGCCCGCCGAGCAGACCGCCCTGACCTGGCCAGGGGTCGGCCTGCTTCACTGCGGCCTTACCTACCAGAGCTGCAGCCCACACTGAGGCAGGGAGGAGGAGCCGAAACTACTAAAGCAACACTGTCTTACCTATCATAGACTATATGGACAAAAGTATTGGGACACCTGTTCATTCATTGCTTGTTTTGAAATCAATGCTTTTAAAAAGAGCTGATCCTGCTTCTGTTGAAGTAACTGTCCCTACCGTCCAGAGAAGAAGACTTTCTACTAGATTCTGGAGGAGCATTGCTGTGAGGATTTGATTGCATTTAAAAACAAGAGCGTTATTGATGTTGGATGTTGGATGATGATGATCACCACCCCACCCCATCATCCAACTCATCCCAATCAAAAGTACTGGATGGAGCTCCACCACCATCATTCCAGAGAACACAGCTCCTCCACTGCTCCACAGCTCCTCAATGCTGGGGGGCTTTATACCCCTCTAGCCCACGCCTGGCATTAGGCAGCATGGAGCCAATAGGGTCATGATGTTGATCTGCTCCAGAGGGTCCTATTCTATTGGCAGTACTTCTTCTCTACAGAGACTAGACAAGCTGTGTGTGCATTTGCACATCTGTGTCAGCAATGGGTGCAGCTTAAAGTAGCTGAATGAATTCATTAGAAGGTGTGTCCACAAACATTTGGACAAATAGTGTAAGTGTTTTTAATGAAGTGGCCAGGGAGCGGAAGCACATGGTAGGTGTTTCCAATAAAGTGGCCTGTGAACATGGGCCCAGTAATGAAGGAGTTGTGTGTGTATGTGTGTGTGTGGGGGGGGGGGGTATATTTGATTAATGGCTGAAGTGTCCCGAGCTCTGAATGGTCAGCTGAGTTTGGCTCCTCCTCCATCAAGTCTGAGCAGATATCAGTTCAGAGAGACAGGCTGTGTGTTATACTCAGGGTAATTTTTCCACACCACACCATCTCTTGTCCTGTACCGCGCGCGTGTGTGTGTGTGTGTGTGTGTGTGTGGCAGGAAAAACAATAGCTGCATAGTCCTGCATGGACACACCCCTGACCCAGTGAAGGCAGCAGCCAATCACAGATGTCCAGAGTGGGCAGTGTCAGACAGAGGCCGGGTTGCTGACCAGCTGTCTGTCAGCGCTGACCCGAGATCAGCTTTACTCAGCCCATCAAAACCGCCAGCACCAGGATCCAGAACCAGCAAACTGATCACACACCAGCACGGCCTCTCCATACTGACCTGCAGCCCTCAGCAGAACCCCACTGGACCAGGAGAACCAGCTCTCACCACTCTGAGCAGAACACCGTTCTCTGAGAACCCAACAGGGTCCTGTGTCCGGTTTAACCGTGATACCTTTTCTAAAGGTGTTTACAGAACTATCTAACCAGTTCTCCATTCCATGACTCTGATTTCAATAGTGGAACCTTTTTAAAGAGGTTCTCCATCCTAAGAATTCCTATCAATGACAGAACCTTTTCACACGGTTCATTAAAACTATAAGACTATAAGAACCTTTTATAAAATGTTCTGTAGGAAAATGTTCTTTGTTCTGTGGCTTGTATCAATGGATCAATAAAGGTTCTCCATTATTTGATTATTATCAAAAAGGCATTTTGATGGGTTCCCCATTTTATGATTCATTTCCAAAATGGAACCTTCAAAGGTTCCTTTAGAAGAGGAAAAACTTAAAGGTTCTGCGTTCTGTGACTTTAATCAACAGTAGAACCTTTTAAAACAGATCATCCATTTCTAAAAGGGTTCTTTATAAGGGTTCTCCATTCTATGACTTATCAGGAATGGAACCTTTTATTAAGGTTCTGTAAAAAAAGAACTGTATAAACAATGCATTTACCACAGAGTCTAAAGCTAGAATGGATAAAGCAGTTTAATTCACACACACACACACACACACACACACACACACACACACACACACACAGTAGTCAGTTAGCCTCTAACACACACTCCCGCAGGTACTCACAGGTGACTGCTGTGTAAAGTGTGTGCTCTATACACTCCCAGAGACTCCATGCTTTTGTCCCATTGCCTGAAGGTGCACTGAGCGCCCTTGGCCAGCCCCTGCCAGTGTGTGTGTGTGTGTGTGTGTGTGTGTTTGTGTGTGACAGAGGTGGGAGGCACCACAGACCTGGCAACTTCAACTCCAGCCAGAGGAATTGGGCCAGAGTGAAAAACACACAATCACACACCAGCAGCATGTGTGTGTGTATGTGCGTGTGCGTGTGTGTGTTTGTGTACACTACAGTGTACAGTGTATACATACAGCATAAACCATATAACTACCACAACTACAATACAGCTCATATTACTAATATAATGGAACTAATATAAACTGTAATACAATTATAGCAACTTTAATTTAGCTTATCATTTTACTACTAACATTAACATGAAACTAAATGTTTGACAAAAATAATAACAATAATATATATATACACACACACACACATACACATATATATATATACACACACACACACATATATATATATATATATACACACACACACACACATATATATATATATATATATATATATATATATATATATATATATATATATATATATATATATATACTAAATAGTATACTGATACTAATACTCAAATAATTTATATTTATAATAATTTGTATTTGTTACTGACCACTTCATAATGGAAACTTTAAATACTTTATAGGAGATCCAGTAAAATCCACAGTGGACACTGAATAATTTAAAGAAGATACTGAATAACTCATAATGCACACAGACAAATTCATATTGGACACTGAGTAATTCACAGTGGATACAAATATTATTAATATATAATATTTAATAGAAAATGATATTAAATACTACTAGAATTCATACTGAATATAATACTAAATATTGCAGATATGTACGTTACTGACTAATACATAGTGGATGCAGAATAATTCATAGGAGATTCTGTAAATTATGGAAGAATTTTTAATTAGGGTTAAATTTGCTCACATTAACAGAAATCACAGATAACCTCCACACCGTCTCCCCTGGGGGGGCATCACTAGAGGGCGCTGTTAGCTGCAGGCTTCAGTTCACCTTCACTCTCACCTTCTCTCAGAGTGACATCACTACAGGTACTCTCTCCCTCTCCCTTTCTTTCTTTCCCCCATCCCATCTCTCTCTGCATTAGCATAATGTTACTGTACATGTTACAGCAATTATTAATTCAGAGCACACACACACACACACACACACACACACACACACACACACACACACACACAGCAGAGATCCTATCACAGCAGATTAGGTAAAGCTGGTGAACCCAAGAGTTTACACACAGCAAACACAACTGCTCACTAACTCTCAGAGTGGACACAGTACAGTACAGTGCAGTACAATGGGATGTAGTATAGTACAGCAGACTAGAGCACAGTATAGTGCAGTACAGCACAATAGATTATGGTGTGATATAGTATAGTATAGTACAGTGCAGTACAGTCGAGTGTAGTATATTATTATACAGTACAGTACAGTGCAGTACAGTATAGTACAGCAGACTAGAGCACAGTATAGTGCAGTACAGCACAATAGATTATGGTGTGATATAGTATAGTATAGTACAGTGCAGTACAGTCGAGTGTAGTATATTATTATACAATACAGTACAGTGCAGTACAATGGGATGTAGTATTGTACAGCACACTACAGCACAGTGCAGTACAGTAGAGTATAGTATAGTACATTATAGTACTGTACAGTACAGCGCAGTACAATGGGATGTAGTGTAGAACAACACAGTGCAGTACAGTACTGAAGGGTATAGTATAGCACAGTGCAGTACAGTATAGTACCGCAGAGTAGAGCACAGTACAGTGCAATACAGCACAGCACAATCGATTATAGTATAGTACAGTACAGTACAGTGCAGGACAGGACAGGACAATGAAGTGCTGGACAGTGCAGTTCAGTACAGAACTGTATAGTACAGTGCAGTGCAGGACAGTGCAATATAGCAAACACCTGCGCAGTATAGGACAGGACAGGGCAGGACAGTGCTGGACAGGACAGTGCAGGACAGTGCAGTGCTGGACAGGCCAGGACAGGACAGTGCAGTGCAGGACAGTGCAATACAGCAAAGAACTGGGCAGTATAGGACAGGACAGTGCTGGACAGTGCTAGACAGGACAGTGCAGGACAGTGCAGTGCAGGACAGTGCAGTGCAGGACAGTGCAATACAGCACGGAACTGTGCAGTATAGGACAGGACAGTGCAGGACAGTACAGTGCAGTGCAGTGCAGGACAGTGCAATACAGCACGGAACTGTGCAGTATAGGACAGGACAGTGCAGGACAGTACAGTGCAGTGCAGGACAGTGGTAGCTCAGCGGTTAGAGCGCCGGGATATCGATAACAGGGTTGTGGGTTCGATTCCCGGGCTCGGCAAGCTGCCACTGTTGGGCCCTTGAGCAAGGCCCTTTACCCTCTCCGCTCCCCGGGCGCTGGAGTTGGCTGCCCACCGCTCTGGGTGTGTGTGTGTACTCACTGCCCCTAACACGTGTGTGTGTGTGAGTGTGTGTTCACTACCAGATGGGTTAAATGCGGAGGACACATTTCGCTGTACAGTCCACACTGTACAGTGACGAATACGTGCACCTTTATCCTTTATCCTTTATCCTTTGACAGCGCAGTGCTGAACAGGACAGGACAGGACAGTGCAGTATAGTTCAGTACAGTACAGTGAAGTACATTACAGTACACTCTACACTCCGAGTGAGTGTTTGGAGTAAGTGTGTACTTTTTTTGCCCAAACTATGGAGTGTTGTGGGTGGGGTGACGTATGGGGGCGAGCTGTATATCCCACAGTGAGCGAGCCTCTTTGTCCTGTATTTACAGCCAGGCTGGAACCTGTCGTCTCCTATTTCTCTAATTAGGTTTGATTCATTTACTCCACGCCTGAGCGCTGAACTCCCGTTAGAACCGGTTCTCAGGACGACTCCGACCGAGGGAAAGGAAACGCCACTAAAATCACTCAACTGCCCACTGCAGTCCATCTGATCTGGACCTCGTCCACTGGCTCACAGCAATGATCCAATTCAGGTATCAATCAGAAGCGCAGCAAACGGACCACACACACTCAGCACCCCCCCCCCCCCCCAAGAACCAGCACAATACTGATTATACACTATAGGTCCAAATGTTTGTGGACACCCCTTCTAATGAATTCATTCTAACTAATAATTTAAGTTGCACCATTACTGACACAGCTTGTCTAGTCCCTGTAGAGAAGAAGTACTGCCAATAGAATAGGACTCTCTGGAGCAGATCAACATCATGACCCTATTGGCTCCATGCTGCCTAATAATGCCAGGCGGCGGTAGAGCTCCATCCAGTGCTAACATCCTGACCTCACTAACAAACACTCTTGTCTGAATGCAATCAAATTCTTACAGCAATGCTCCTACAAACTCTAGTAGGAAGTCTTCTTCTCTGTACAGTAGAGACAGTTACTCCAACAGAAGCAGGATTAGCTCTTTAATACCCTTGACTTCAGAAGAAACAATGAATGAGCAGGTGTCCCAATACTTTTGTCCATATGGTGTAGCATAACACAGAAATACAGCAATTATCAAAACCTAAAACACACAGTATTCAGAGCACTTATAGTATAGAACTGCTAAAAGCAATATATTACTCAAAATATACAAATACTACAAACAGTACTACTCAGTACTACTCAATACTACTCAGAACTACTCAATACTACTCAGTACTACTCAATACTACTCAGAACTACTCAATACTACTCAGAACTACTCAATACTACTCAGTACTACTCAATACTACTCAGAACTACTCAATACTACTCAGTACTACTCAATACTACTCAGAACTACTCAATACTACTCAATAGATTTAGATGTGATTACACATATATAAAAGCCCTCTGATATTACTACAGTACATTATTACAGATATATATTTAAATAAAGTGATTTAAATTTAAAGTGATTAAGTATGTCACTTTATCCCTTTTAGAGAATGTTTTGTTTTTTAATGTATTTTTAAAATGTCATATTTGACAGCATTTTAGATTATTTGTTGTAAGTGAAAATACAAATTAAGTACAGTACAGTAATACAGGGAAACAGTTTAATACAGATAAAAATCATATTCCTATTTGTATATGTTTCTGTGATATATCTCTAAGTTTTTAGTGTATTTCTATTTTTTCTGAAATACACTGTAAATATTCTAAAAGCAGAGAAATGTAAGAAATCGTATTTTACAGTCCAGTCCAGCACTGCAATACACAAACTGAAACATGATATAATGATATTTCAGTACAAAGGAAGTAAACTGTACTGTATATCTGTACTGTAACAATAATGAGTAATCAGCCGTAAGTGGCTGGAGGTGAGAGGAGGCCTAACACTGAAAATATGAGAAATTCTACCAATACTGCAGTACTTCAGTCACTAATACATGTAACAATACATATTTTAGTACACAGTAGTTGATACGAATAAAAAATTGTAAAATTGTATATTTAACTGTATATTTAGAATACTCTAAATACATTAAAATAATAAGAATAATATAAGGTTAATATACTGAAACTACAAATATGCAATTACTTTACATTTTTACTGTATTTCAATAATTCTGAATATTAATTATAATACACATAATAACACATACCAATTCTAACTTCACCATGAATACATTTCCTTGCACTCTTATAACAATAAGAAATATAAAGAATCACAAGAATGTGTTTACATATTTCAATGTGTTTCTCCAATTAAATACAATAGCAGTAATTAGCAGAACATGCTAACCATGTTTTACAAATTAAGATGATAAAATATTTAATTCACTTTTAAAGTACATTTTTATTTATTTTATAATTTGATTCATTTTATTTTCTACTAAAATTACTTATAGTTACAGTGTAGTAATACAGTGAGATACTGAATATATCAATACACTCATACTAAAGACGTGGAAATATGATTTACGATTTTTACGACACATTTTTGTTGTATTTCTATATTTTTCGTATTTCTGTCCAGCAGGTCAGGAGTACACTACCTCCAGCACACAGCCGCGGTGGAGGTTATGAGAATGTCGTGTTTATGATAGAAATAAGGAAGTTTCTGAGCGGCAGAAGAGCCGAGCAGTCTTACCTCGTCACGTTTGTCATTTGCTGCAGTGTGTGAAAGTTCACGTCCACATCTGTGGGCTTTTAAAGGCGAAGTGATGCTGCTGTGAGTCAGCCTGCTGTGGCTCGGCCCGTCCTCTCCCTGCTCTAATCAGCTCTGAGTGCAGCGAGCGCTCTGAGTGTGTCTGAATGAGCAGCTGGGAGAGAAGCTCGGGTGTGAAGACACGTCAGTCGGTTTTCTCCTCTGAATTCCAGCACTTCTTTTTTAGCTTGTTTCAGCAGAGAGGAGGATCAGAGCGAGATAACAGAGCTAAATCCAGCCGCGGTGAGAGAGCGTCACTAAAGCGACCGACCCCGAACACAACACGGCCTCAGAGCTGATACAGGAGGCTGCCGGGGCCTAAAGGTTCCGGGTTTGATCCCCTGGACTGGCAGGAATCCCCTTGAGCAGAGCATCCCACTATCCTCTGAGCACTTCGGTTGCTGCCCAGCACCGCGGGTGTGTCCGCTCAGTGCTCTGCTCAGTGCTCTGACCCAGACCTTATAGCTAAACATTGAGAATAGTCGTGCAGTGAGGAAATGATCACTATCACGCTGTGTTTGCTTATAGACTGGTTATAACCCGACTGGTCTGCCTCAGCACTCCCTGTTCCACTCTTCATTTACACACACAGCACGTCCATCACTGCTCTGCAGATTTACTCCATTAGTAATCACCCAGCCTTCACATACACACACTTCTGCACAGACATGTATATTTGTGTATATTTGTGTATTATTGCCTTGTTGTCTCTGCACCGTCTCGTGTTGTGTCTTTACACTGCTGTCACGTCCTACCTATTCTGCACCAGAGACCACCCCCCCAGCCCCCCCAGCACAGACTGCGAAAAGGCTGGATGTAAAAGCTAGACTTACATCGTTGAAACAAAGCAAAATAAGAAGCATGGCCCAAAACATGACACACCAAATCCCAGAAACAAAGGGTTACAGGGTCAGAGACACAACAAAGAACACATGGCAACAATAAGAAGAGGGGCGGGGCTAGATAATGGCGGGAAATGAGCAGGAGACACAGAACAGGTGGTAACATTACAAGGTTAGTATTAAAGGGTTAATTTTACTGAAAATAAATAAATGAAAGATGATCTAAAGCAGTTTGAAATGTGAGGCGTCCACAAACTTTTGGCACGCAGACTGTGTGTGTGTTTATATACTGAGCTCCGGGTTTCAAATACCACCCAGGGCAGACATCACAACACTGATTTCACAACCGCTGCCCCGGGTCAGTTTCACATCTGACCTCAACACACACACACACACACACACACATACACAACATTTCTGACAACGAACAACATGTCGCCAGTGGTGATAATGTACTAATGGACAACTGAGGCTTGATTTTACACACCTGTGGCAGCGGGACTGAATCAGACACCTGAATTAAGAGGGTGTCTCAATACTTTTGTCAAACCGAGGGCACCATTTGCGTTCACTGTTAGCAGCATTAGCCACTTTTCTCACCTCGTCTTTACTGAAGCATTCCTTTAAGAAAACAGGAAGAGTGAAATGTGACTCAGTAGACGTGCTGATGGAGGCCTAAAAATACACCCCCGCCCGGCTGCTTGCGCAACCCGCCCCCCACCCCGCCCCCCAACCCCATCACTGCACTCTTCCTGACAGAAGGAAAGTTCATGACTGCAACACCTCACCACTGCTTATTGATTAGTAAGCGATTACTGAAAACCAATACCCAGCATGCACTGCTTCCCGTTGCAGTAAGAAAGCTGAGCGAGTTTCAGTTCAGATCACTTTAATGACGTCAGTCTGGGTGTAAACACACCGTGGCGCACTAAACACTTAACTCCAGCATCTTCAGGAGAGTCAGTGAAATATATATATAAATATTTAAAAGAGCTGATCCTGCTTCTGTTGGAGTAACTGTCTCTAGAAGGCTTTCTACTAGATTCTGGAGGAGGAGCATTGCTGTGAGGATTTGTTTGCATTCAGCCACAAGAGTGTTAGTGAGGTCAGGATGTTGGATGATGATCACCACCCCACCTCCTCATCCCCAACTCATCCCATCCAAAAGTACTGGATGGAGCTCCACCACCATCATTCCAGAGAACACAGCTCCTCCACTGCTCCACAGCTCCTCAATTCTGGGGGGCTTTATACCCCTCTAGCCCACATTTTGAGGTTCTGCTGTTGGGCTGATCTTGCTGGGACATGGGACATAGATGATTTAGTGGACGGTGGAACAGCGGCTGATCTCTAACTGTTCTGAGATCTGTTTAAACCCCCTTCATAGGACCCTCTACAACATCTCCACCCTTCTTTCTGAAGGCCTCAGAGAGCTCTCTGGATCTGGCCATGGTGATCTTCTTCACCCCTCACTTCAACCATCAATCAAGATCAGACCAGACTAAACGTCTGAGGTTTGAATCAGACAGACTCCTCCAGAATAATCCTCTGATGTTAAGAAAGACAAAGCTTTTCATGGGGTGTCCTAATTTTTGATAAAGGTCCAGAGGAGAGGGGGGGGGGGTTAAAGACACCGTACAGCTGGGCTATATGCTCTAAGTGAACACCAGCAAGGTGGAGCAACATGGGAGGGGTCTCTGATAAAGTGGCCAGGGTGTGTAGTCTTCTAGTATTGAGCAGAACGTACAACCCATTACATCAACTCACCGAACAGCCAACTCACCACTCCGTGGAATTTTCCATGAAGCAGTGACATATCACCAGCATTAGTCTGAAATACAGATGAAGCTTGTAACACATCATCATCATCATCATCATCATCCTCAGAAACGGTGAGGTTGTGTAATTTGAGTTGAAATAGACCCATTTTGACATCAGTTTAATGATGTCAATTCAACACCAAGACCATGAATTCTAGAGCTCTGAGAGTGTGTAGTATGGAATAGTGTATATACAGTACTAGATGTAGTATTTGGTGTATATATTGGGGTATATAGCATACTTGATAACTCTGGTCATCTCTGGCCGAAATGCAGAACTGTAAGCTTAATCTGGACATGTGATAAAATATTACTCACCAGCCTGACTGTAATAGTCCTGTTTAGATATCAGCTGTTATATTTAGTGAAGACTGTAAAAGTCCAAATGTTTGTGGACACCCCCTCTAAAGAGACTGGATCACTGGAGCAGATCAACATCATGACCCTATTGGCTCCATGCTGCCTAATAATGCCAGACGTTGGTTAGTAGAGAGGTATAAAGCCCCCCAGCATTGAGGAGCTGTGGAACAGTGGAAGACCTGTGTTCTCTGGAATGATGGTGGTGGAGCTCCATCCAGTACTTTTGACTGGGATGAGTTGGAGATGAATGCACTAACGCTCTTGTAGCTGAATGCAATCAAATCCTCACAGCAATGCTCCTCCAAAGTCCTCTTCTCTGGACAGTAGAGACAGTCACTCCAACAAAAGCCGGATACACTCTTTCTCATACCCTTGATGTCAGAAGAAACAATGAATGAGCAGGTGTCCCAATACTTTTGTCTGTGCAGTGTATGTAAATGGACCCCAGGCTAAATCTGTGCAGAGAGCATTATGAATCCAGGTGAGCACAAACATACAGACATCCTGTACGGACTCATCCACCCCAAACCCCTCCCGGGCTCTGAGGTACAGCTGCTGTAAACTTCCTGAACAGTCTTCATTTACACCTCGCAGTGTCTACAGCTCCCTGACCGGCTGCGCTAAATAAAGCTCCGTCTGCCGGCAGCGCGCCACTTCTCCACTCCTTACTTTAACAACCTGAACCTCGTCAAACTGCACAAGCACAGAGCAGTGAGCCATCCCGTACTCCTCAAGCTGGTCAAGCTGGTTAAACTGGGTGACTTGAGTAGCCCCTGACCAGCATAGGGTATGCTTTCACTTCTGCTTGATGGTTTAGCTGGTCAACCAAGATGACTAGTTTGACCACCCTGGTCTATCAGCTTTACTGAACCACTTGTTGACCAACATGACCAAACTGGCTGACCACTATGACCAGTTTGACCAACAGGTCCACCAGCTTAACCAAACCAGTATGACCAAGCTTATTGACCAACATGATCACAGTGGTTAACCAATATGACCAGCATGAGCATGCTGTTTGACCAGCTTGACCAAACTAGTCAACCAGTATGACCAGCTTGACCACACTGGTCCACCAATCCTACCAAATTAGTATGAACATGCTCGTAGACCAGCATGAGCAAAGCTGGTCAACCAACATGACTAGTTTGACCACCCTGGTCCATCAGTTTTACCGAACCAGTTTTACAAAACTTGTTGACCAGCATGACCAAACTGGCTAACGACTATGACCAGTTTGATCAACAGGTCCATCAGCTTAACAAAACCAGTATGACCAGCTTGACCACACTGGTCCACTGATCCTACCAAATTAGTATGACCATGCTTGTAGACCAGCATGACCAGAGATGGTCCACAAACTTTACCGGACATGACCAGCTTCACCAAGGTAGTTGACTAGCATGACCAGCTTGACCAGGCCTGTTGACCAGCTTTAGCAGACCAGTATTACCAAATCGGTCAACCTGCATAACCAAACTGGTCAACCACCACAACCAGCATGACCAAAGTGGTCACTAGCCTAACCAGGATGACTAAGCTGGTCACCAACCATGACCAGCTTTATCAAACTAGTCAACCAGTATGATCAGCTTGACCACACTGGTCCACCAATCCTACCAAATGAGTATGACCCATCTTGTACACTGACATGACCAAGGCTGGTCCACAAGCTTTACTGGATCAGTATGACCATGCTAGTAGTCCGGCATGAACAAACCAGTCGACCAGCATGACCAGCTTGACCAAGCCTGTTGACCAGCTTTAGCAGACCAGTTTTACCAATCTTACTGACCAGACTGACCAAACTGGTCAACCACCACAACCAACATGACCAAAGTGGTCACTAGCCTAACCAGGATGCCTAAGTTGATCACCCAGCATGGCCAGCTTTACCAAACAAGTCAACCAGTATGACCTGCTTTATGACCACACTGGTCCACCAATCCTACCAAATTATTATGACCATACTTGTAGACTGGCATGAACAAACTGGTCGACCAGCATGACCAGCTTGACCAAGCCTGTTTACTAGCTTTAGCAGACCAGTATTATCAAGCTTACTGACCAGACTGACTAAATCAGTCAAACAGCATGACCAAACTAATTATCCTGCATGACCAAAGTGGTCACCAGCCTAACCAGAATGACTAAGCTGGTCAACCAGCATGACCAGTTTGAAGAAACTAGTTAACCAGTTTTACCAAACTAGTCAACCAGAATAAACAGCTTATTCATTAAACCAAACAAAACCTACACTATACTGGTCAAGAGCTAAACTGGTCAATGTTTTCACCTGGATTACCATCTTTTCAACCACTTCAACCATCAAAGACCAGCTTAGATCATCTGAGACCTGGTCCACCAGCTTTACCTAAACAGTCTGACCAAGCTTGTTGACCAGCATGACCAGTATGATGAGCTTGGTCAAGGTAGTCATGCTGACAAACCAGCTTGCCCATGAAACCCAACTGAAAACATACCAGATACTGGTCAAGAGCTAAACTGGTCAACCAACCTAACCAGTACAAGGTATGTTTTCTTCTGAATGGTCATTTTTTCAACCATCTGAACCATCAAAGACCAGCTTTGATCATCTGAGACCTGGTCCACCAGCTTTACCTCAACAGCTTGTTGACCAGCAGGACCATCATAACCAAAGAGTTCAATCAAAATTGACCAAACTGGTCAACCAACCTAATCAGTATAGGGTATGTTTTCTTCTGGACGGCCATCTTTTCAACCACCTGAACCATCAAAGACCAGCCTAGACCATCTGAGACCTGGTCCACCAGCTTTACCTAAACAGTCTGACCAAGCTTGCTGACCAGCAGAACCATCATGACCAAAGAGTTCAATGAAAATTGACCAAAGTTGTTGACCAGCATGACCAGTATGATGAGCTTGGTCAAGCTCATCAGTCATTACCAGCTTGCCCATCAAACCCAAATGAAAACATACCAGATACTGGTCAAGAGCTAAACTGGTCAACCAACCTAACCAGTATAGGGTATGTTTTCTCCTTTTCAACCACCTCAACCATCAAAGACCAGCTTTGACCATCTGAGACCAACTGAACTGGACTCAGCAGATCAGTTCTTGCTAACCACAGAAGAGAGGCTAATGGCCGATGTCCCATTCCCGTCCTTGTGCCTTTAAACACCACACAGGAATCCCATCTCACTTCCAGATGCTTCTCTCCCCCTGAAATCAGGGCAGCGAATCAAAACGCAGCAGCACAGAAATATCCTCAGCAGCACTTTGAATGAGCAACAGCGTAATGAGATCTCAGTAATGAAGAAATTGGTTTAGAATTATGAATTGAGTTATGAAGAGTCTGGAAGGGAAAAAACAGAAATCAGTTCCAGTTTAGTAAAACCGGGAATGCCTGACACACTCTCTGCCGAACAGTGCACTGTCTGTCATCTAGCCCAGCATGGCCCAGCGCCGAGGCCAGTGTTGTGGTCAGTGAAATAAACAGAGTGAACCACCTTACTGCTGCTATGTTTAGCCGAGGCCACGCAAGCCATAAACACACTGAAAGTTTGTGGACACCCCTTCTAATGAAGGCATTCAGCTACTTTAAGCTGCACCCATTGCTGACACAGATGTGCAAATGCACATACACAGCTTGTCTAGTCCCTGTAGAGGAGAAGTACTGCCAATAGAATAGGACTCTCTGGAGCAGATCATCATCATGACCCTATTGGCTCCATGCTGCCTAATAATGCCAGGCGTGGGCTAGAGGGGTATAAAGCCCACCAGCATTGAGGAGCTGTGGAGCAGTGGAGGAACTGTGTTCTCTGGAGTGATGGTGGAGGAGCTCCATCCAGTACTTTTGATTGGGATGAGTTGGGGATGATGAGGTGGGGTGGTGATCACCCAACATGCTGACCTCACCAACACTCTTGAATGCAATCAAATCCTCTACAGTACACTCCTGACCCACCATCACATCTACAGTACTCTCCTGACCCACCATCACATCTACAGTACACTCCTGACTGACCCACCATCACATCTACAGTACACTCCTGACCCACCATCACATCTACAGTACACTCCTGACCCACCATCACATCTACAGTACTCTCCTGACCCACCATCACATCTACAGTACACTCCTGACTGACCCACCATCACATCTACAGTACACTCCTGACCCACCATCACATCTACAGTACACTCCTGATCCACCATCACATCTACAGTACACTCCTGACCCACCATCACATCTACAGTACACTCCTGACCCACCATCACATCTACAGTACACTCCTGACCCACCATCACATCTACAGTACACTCCTGACTGACCCACCATCACATCTACAATACACTCCTGATCCACCATCACATCTACAGTACACTCCTGACCCACCATCACATCTACAGTACACTCCTGACTGACCCACCATCACATCTACAGTACACTCCTGACCCACCATCACATCTACAGTACACTTCTGACTGATCCACCATCACATCTACAGTACACTTCTGACTGATCCACCATCACATCTACAGTACACTCCTGACCCACCATCACATCTACAGTACACTCCTGACTGACCCACCATCACATCTACAGTACTCTCCTGACCCACCATCACATCTACAGTACACTCCTGACTGACCCACCATCACATCTACAGTACACTCCTGACCCACCATCACATCTACAGTACACTCCTGACCCACCATCACATCTACAGTACACTCCTGACCCACCATCACATCTACAGTACACTCCTGACTGACCCACCATCACATCTACAATACACTCCTGACCCACCATCACATCTACAGTACACTCCTGACTGACCCACCATCACATCTACAGTACACTCCTGACCCACCATCACATCTACAGTACACTTCTGACTGATCCACCATCACATCTACAGTACACTTCTGACTGATCCACCATCACATCTACAGTACACTCCTGACTGACCCACCATCACATCTACAGTACACTCCTGACTGATCCACCATCACATCTACAGTACACTTCTGACTGATCCACCATCACATCTACAGTACACTCCTGACTGACCCACCATCACATCTACAGTACACTCCTGACTGACCCACCATCACATCTACAGTACAGTACTTTAGCCTGGCTTGCTCTCTGAGGTCTGAGGTTCAGTGAGGACAGTGAGAGGGGTCAGGGTCAGAAAAGGTCAAACCCAAGACCAAAACAACTATTCCTAGCAGGTCCTGCCAAGAACTGTGCCTCGAACGTCCTCGAAAGTCCAGTCGGACTCGTGAGTCAGCGTGAACACGTTACTTTACAGAATTGAGGAACTGAAAAATAGAAGCGATGGTTTACGGTCTTGCCTGGTCTCAGTGTTTATCAGAGAAGACGAGGACCTTTCAGGGACTTTCAGGAAACCTTCTGACCAGCAGAAGCCTACTGAACACTTTCACTTTAATACTGTAATACTTCAACAGGTTAATATTCAATCTTCAATAACTGACACATCACACTATTCTATATCCCTCCTTTACGTGCTAATCAGAATACTGTATTTATCATGTTGGCACTTTTGCCTCCCGACGTCTAAAACCGCCAGGCCATGTGACCATCCAATCAATCATTTATGCAAATTTTTATTTATATAAAAGTGTTTTTCATGATTGTGAAACCTTGAGATGTTGTGAAACAGAGCAGCTTAAAAAACATCAAACGAATTACAAAACATTTCTGCTCTAAATCAGATTTCCTCAAAAATCATGTGACACATCCGACACCAAGGACTTTTATTTTGACATGACTTTCAGTAAGAATGGGCAGAGTGTTGCAGCATAAAGGAGACCCCAGGAGGAGACCCTTATGGTGGGATGCCAAGACCCGCAGCCCTTTCACAATTATTTCTAATATGGTTCTTTTTGGGTCGTGGCTGGTTCTGTTGACCAGGTCAGGAGGCGTGATGAGGGTGTCCAAGTACAAAGACTAGTTTCACAACATTCTCAGTAGCTGATCAATTCAGTTCGGTATTAAACTGTAATAAAGTTGAGTTGAGTTTATATAACAGTTTTACAGTTTATTTCATAAACAAGTTTGAATTATTAAATTATTAGATTATTAAAGTTCCAGAGACTCGCTCGTTGTATCGGACAGTGTCAGCATCTTTTTTTTATTGGTCGTCAAAGGAGGGGAATTTGACCCGTCTGCATTTGCACATTTATAATAAAGTCTAAGAAAATCAATACAAAAAAAAAAATAATAATAATCAATCACAATAACTCCTGATATAATCAGCAGGCTAATTTACAGATATAAAAAGTGTTGTTTTTATTGTAAAACAACTGAAATATTGATCTTTATTTCAGATAATTAAAGTTTAAAGTAATTATAGATTACTTGTAAATTTTATTGTTATATTTTATTAAATTATTATTATTATTTATATGATCTTTTTTTTGATACATAAATATAAATATAATCTAGAGTTTCTGAATGAAAGTCTATGAGGGTGTCCAAGTACAAAGGCTAGTTTCACAACATTCTCAGTAGCTGATCAATTCAGTTCAGTATTAAATAAAATAAATAAAATAAAAGATAAACAAAGTAACACTTTTTACTGATGTTTTAATATTAAACTGTAATAAAGTTGAGTTATTTCTTATACTAGTTTGAATTTGAATTAATGTAGATTATTAAAATGATCAATCTGTATAGAGAGAGCTGGAATATATACATATTAATTATTGGTAATTAAGATATATTTGCATATTTGAAGTGATTCCAGACTTCTGATTGGTAACTAACCCCACCACTACCTGGCAGGGCGGTTCTCCTGGCTGCTTTAAGAAGAACCCGGGCAGCTCGGCTCCGGCAGAGACATCAGATCCTCAGATATTAAATATTGACATATTAAATATTAAGGCCGTCAGGCTCCCAGGCTTCACAGGGCTCAGGGAACAGCCGGGAGGCAGGCTGCAGGGGGCGGCCGGCTGTTCGTGAAGAGTTTTAGAAGCTGGGGAACTTTTCTGCTCCAAACACGAACCAGCAGACCGAGGTATCGAGAACCCGCGCTGCTCAGCACCGAACCGCCGGTACCGCCGGTTCAGTCCAGAACCGCTGCCCCGCGCCAGCTGTCAGACGGGGGGGTGGACTGACCTGCTTTTCAGAGGCTGGCTCTTCAGCTCGTAGTAGGTTTTTGGCTCTTCGTGAAAGTCCTCGCCCACCTCAAAATCCGCCACGATCCCGGACTCGGACTGCATAGCTGTGTTCTTACCGCGATCCGGACCGAACCCGAACACAACAACAACTTTAACTCCTGCTCTCAGGCTCGCGCTGCCAGCCGCTGTGATGTCAGCCCTCCGCTGCTCTCGCGCTCCAGAGACGCTCTGCGGACGCGGCTGTAGTTCTCTGAGGGTCGGGCGAAGCGGCGGCGAGCGGAGGCGAGCGCGCTTAAAAACTACAACTCCCATGATGCACCACAGACTCGCTCGTTGTATCGGACAGTGTCAGCATCTTTTTTATTGGTCGCCACAGGAGGGTAATTCAGCCTGTCTGCATTTGCACATTTATAATAAAGTCTAAGAAAATCAATACAAATAAATAAATAAATAAATAAAATCAATCACAAATAATTACTAATATAATCAGCAGGGTAATTACGATCTTTATAAATTTACAGATATAAAAAGTGTTGTTTTTATTCGAAAACAACTGAAATATTGATCTTTATTATAATATTATTATAATAAATTATTAAAATACATCATTAAAGTTTAAAGAAGTAATTATAGGTTACTTGTAATTTCTTTTTTATTATAAATTGTATCAAATTATCACATTTTATTATATTATATTTTATTCAATTATTATTATTTATATGATTTATAATTTTTTGTTAATAAATAGTATTTATTATGTTAAATATAATTTAATATATTAAATTATGATATGGTCAGTGTAAGCCACTATTTTAATTTTATTTATTTAAAGCACTTCAATATATTAGTATAAAAAATAGTGTAATGAGGTATTTGAGTTGCTGTAAGACTGAATGTGCCAACATTAGTCAGACTGGTTGAAATTGTAATTTTGTTTTTATTTTAATTTTTAATCATAACATTAATGGTATTTGCATATATAATCACTATAGTGAAAAATATATATTTAAATATGTTAAATTAATAAAAAGTAGTAAATAATTTCTAAATAGATAAAAATACATCTGCACATTTACAGTTTACAGCACATTAAAAAGTATATTTTAATCATGAAATTGTTTTAGCAGCATTTAAAATGATAAAAACATTTAATAAAATCACTGCCAGGCTTACGATAAGATCACTGTTAGCTTCTGAATAATACAGAACCAGCCTTTATGCAGCATTATTAGTGTCCTTCTTCAGATGTAACACAGGGGTTTGTTTAGTTTTTGCTCAATTCTGCTGTTTTCCATCAAGTGCTGACACATGTTTACCACCAGGTGTCAGTATAAACCAACGCACATCTGCACACAGAGGCCTCCACCCGGATCCTAGCAAATATTTGAGTCTCACAGTCAAATATAACAGCCGGATCCTGAATTATCATAGAAAAAGTGTGAGAGACAAGTTTGGAACATTGCTGCACAGCTGTGAGGAGGGACTGGTTGCATTCAGCCCCGTAAAAGTTCTTCCACTCTAACTCATCCCGAAGGAATTGGATGGAACCTTGCTTAGGGGGCTTTATACCCCTCTAGACCCCGTTCGGCACTGGACACAATGTTCGTTTAATTGGTCAGTGAATTTGTGGCATTGATACATTAATAACTGTCTTTGATGTTTATTAGTTTAATAATCGGAACATTTGAAATCTGCTTCTTCTTCCAGAGCTCTGATAATTATCCTGACATTCTCACACACTGGGTCAAAGTGTCAGATCACAGCCCACCGCCGACTTCCACACCACACTGCAGAGGCCACAGAGCTACACTACTGACACAACGAGAGAGAGGGGGGGTTATTTCATACCGGATATTAATGCTATTAGAACTTCATACTGGATGTTAGTGTTATTATATACTGAACTCCTCTCTTAGTGACTGTTTAGCTCTCGGTTCTGAATCAGCAGTGTTCGTTTAAGAACCTCACCCACGGTTTCAGAGGCATATGCAGTAAATATGACATCAATGTTGAGGCCTTCAGCAGTGAGCTTTGAAGCAGTAACGTCTGCGTGATCAAAAGGACGGAGATGGCCATGAATTCAAAAAGAAGAACGTCAGCGTCGGCCTGGGAAACGGGAAGCTGCATTTATCATTTAGAGGCGGATGAGACAGCCTGGGTGATCTGATAGGGAGAATAATTACAGGGAAAGGGTATCGGAGATGATTCCTCCAGTGGGCTTGCTCTAATAAGACTGAGAGGTGGGACTGAATGGACGTGTGGTTTCTCCAGCAGGCTGTAGATATGAAAGGCAAAGTGACCCGGTGTGTAGCCTGTCTGAACACTGCCT
>NC_132891.1:896650-921650 GCF_030463535.1 Salminus brasiliensis
GACTAGTTTGGGTGCTATATGGAAATATGCATGTGCTCATGTGGAGGCTGTGATTATTATAAGGTACAGTGGTATATATATATATATATATATATATATATATATATATATATATATATATATAAATTCCATTAAATAATAATGATATTCTCGCCTGTATGTATTACACACTAGATCATACAGAAATCTCTAATGCATTAACGCTCATTAATGCACAAAGTACCTCCCAGTCATGTACCAGCATGTGCACAAGTGGTGTCTGTGTTTATTATAAATGTATGAAACCATGTTACACACATTTTTTATTTAGATTTAATAGCCATCACATGCTATTAAATAATAATTTTACATTTGCATACGTGGTTCACTTATGCAGTATATGAGCTTTCATGTGTATCTGTATAAGCGGCCACATGCAGGTCATGCACAAAATAGCATTTAATGAGTGGTGTGGAGGGAACATGCTCATGCTCATGTGGTGTCTGAGTTCATTTTAGGGTTTGATACAGCAGAATAAATTAGAAAACATATTCCTTACATAATCCATAGCCCCTGAATAATATAATTAATAATATAATATTAGCCACTTTTTAACTTATAGTATTTTATTCTAGTTTTAGTAAGCAAAATAGGCAAAATAATCTTTAATGGAAAAATATATATGACAAGCAAATTAAATGACAAGCAAAATGTGTATTGAAGTACATTAAATAGTCCTATATGACTTCAAATGAGAAATATTAGATATTTAAACTAGATTTAATATAATTCATCTTGCTAAGATACAGCACAGTGTATCTAAGCAAGTACAGTGTATCTTGTACAGTGTTTCTATATAATCAAACACACAGCTGCTGTATTTTAATGTAAAGCAGATATAGATATTCATATCAGATAAGCAGATATTCAGCAGATAAACAGTGTTTTGCATTTTAGGGTTTGATACTCAGTCACTCATCTGGAGTCATTGTATGCACATAAGATGCCACTAAATGACTAGAAATTAGAATGTGAGACATATATGTGTGTATATGCACAAAAACTGCAGTTGTCCTGTTTTTTGTATGTAATGTATCACATATTTTGAGGAATATTGATCAATATGTTGTGTGTATGTACATAAAACACCACCTGGTGATCATTTTAAACAGAGTCGATGCTCAAAACACTACTGTAGTCACTAGTTTGGATTATCTGTGCTTGTGTGTGTGGCGTGTGTATGTAGGAGGTGATGTAGTGGACGCATGTTTATGTGTAAAAGCACAAAAAGTCACTTAATGATCATTCTACACACAGAGCGCCTACGCAGAATACCACTGAATCACTTGGTTGTAAGTTGGATAGACATGCATGAAGTAGTTTTTCTACATAATTCATAATATGGTTCTGATTTTGACTCTTATTAACCGTATTTAGATGCGAATATGGCCTGATAACGCCTGTATTGACACCTATACAGCCCATACACTCCCCTAACACTGCTAAACACAATATACTGTGTGAAGTCCACCCAGTAAAACACAAAGCAGCACATACACACATTCTCAACATTCAGACAGATCATCAGTCTCTACAAGCTGAAGAATTCACAGTGATTCCGGAGGCTAATTGCAGCCATCAAAGATTATTTTGGGTATATATATATATATATATATATATATATATATATATATATATATATATATATATATAGGTAACAGCTCAGATGCGTTTTCCATCGTTATCTATAAGTTATAGCATAATATGCTTATCTGAGCAAATACGGGATACTGTCAGTGTTTACACTGCAAACATTGAGAGATTTTATTACAAATCCAGTTTAAACGCTTAGTATTTCTCATTTTCACCTGTAATATGAAGAATATTGTTTGTGAATATTTTATATATATATATTTGTTTTTATTTTAACAATATAGAACAACCACAAAAGCAGAAAAAACACGAGACAAAAACAAATACAGCAGAATAAATTATAAAACATATTCCTTACATAATCCATAGCCCCTAAATTTTATAAAGAATATAATAATATTAAAACTTATTAACTGGTAATTAAATAATAAAGAAATAATTTTAGCCATATTTTAACATTATTTTATTCATTATTATTAATTATTATACTTATTAACTATTATACTTATTAATATTAACTTCATATTAACAGTATTTTATACAATAATTTTATATAATATAATAAATTATAAAACATATTCCTTACATAATCCATATTATGAAGAATCCTGAATATTATAAAGAATATAATAATATATTATTAGCCACTTTTTTATGTATATTATTTTATTGGTAGATTCTTGTTTTAGTAAGCAAAATAGGCTAAATAATAAAAAGGTAAACGTATTTGTCACTGTTCAGCGAAATGTGTCCTCCGCATTTAACCCATCTGGTAGTGAACACACACTCACACACATGTGTTAGGGGCAGTGAGTACACACACACACACACACAGAGCGGTGGGCAGCCAACTCCAGCGCCCGGGGAGCAGAGAGGGTAAAGGGCCTTGCTCAAGGGCCCAACAGTGGCAGCTTGCCAAGCCCAGGAATCGAACCCACAACCCTGTTATCGATATCCCGGCGCTCTAACCGCTGAGCAACACTGCCCGCTCTTTAATGGAAAGAAAATATATATGACAAGCAAATAAAATTACAAGTAAATGTGTATTGAAGTACATTAAATAGTCCTATATATCCTAAAATAAGAAATATTAGATATTTAAACTAGATTTAATATAATTCATATATATATTATTATTGTACTGTGTTTCTATATAATCAAACACAGCTGCTGTATTCTAATGTTAAATTCAGCAGATAAACAGTGTGTGTCTGAGACGGCAGCGTCTGTGCGTTTGAAAGGTTATTTTTGTGAATTCTTATCCCTCGTTTTCAGCCTGAGAGGCTTCCAGGAAGCTGACAGGTTGTGAAAGTCTGGATCAGCTCATACTGAAAGTTTCACCTGAGAGTAAAATTAGGTTGTGGCTTCCAGGAAGAGAGATTTGCATTGTTTATTAGCATAAGCCGGAGTTCAGGAGACGCTGCCGGGCTCTGTTTACGCGTCAGAGGGACACGGCTGAAGTTTAGGGGCTGTTTAATTGTAGTGGTGTTAAATGTAGTGGGGAGTCCTGCTGAGCCTCGGAGTGTCTATCACACTAAATGTTGATGATCATCTCTGGTCACCAGTGAGGTTGAGATGAGAACCTTCAAATTCCCTGTGATTAGCCCTGATTGCGGCTAATCGAGATATCCTCTGTGTTTGCTGACCAGTGCAGTGCCTGATTTAACACAAGTTTCTTTTGCATGTCAGTCAAGTCGGCCTGTCCAATCACACTCACCCACTGCAGCTGTGAAGTGAAGAGCACTGGTGATCTGGGTCCAGTGGCTCCATCTGTCCAGGGCTGGATCTACATATCAGTCAGTGAGTGAACGGTCAGGTCTTGAAGGTGGTGAAGATGATGAAGAAGCTGAAGCAGGAAAAATGGACAAGCGTAAGAATCTGAGACAATTTGACAAGAACCAACCTGTGATGTTCTAGATAATGACTGGGTTGGAACATCTCCAGAACATCAGGCATTAGGTCTTGTGGAGTGTTCCTCCCTGTATGCAGTGGTCAGTACCTACCAAAAGTGCTCCAAGGGAGGAGAACCGGAGAACCGGTGACAGGGTCATGGGCACATAAGGCTCATGATTCTCATGGAGGCCCCATGAGAGGCCCTCTGAGCTGAGGGTGTCCAGATACCACAGCAGGACACCTTCAGAAGTCTTACTGTATTTTATTATGAATAAAATACAATAATAATGAAAAAAAAAGTTATTATTATTTTATACATTTTATTATTATTATATTATTATTTTATATGTATTTATATTCATTTCATTTTATTTATTCATTTTTTAATTTGAAATAAAAACACTCCCTATACACTGTAAATCAGGCTCACCCTCAGTGTGCTCCCAGTGTAAGTACAGGTTGATTGATTAGGTGATTAAGTGATTGATTGATTATTGGTGCTGTATGTATTATTGTATCCGTGCAGCTTCACAGATTAGAGGTGATGAAGTCGGGCTCTTCTGTAAACGTCACCAGATGTAGGTCAGTCCGGAGACTCAGACTGGGCAATAAATTCACTGTAGCTTGTTGCTCCTCGTCTTCCTCTCTGGTCAGGAAGAAGCAGCAGGCTTAGCTCGGTAAACAGGAAACAGCGGAGATGTCTTTAGACCCGGAAACGAGTCGAATTCCTCCTCCGGCGCTCTCTCCTCCTTTCTTTCAGCCGGGACTGTGGGGATGTTCCAACAGGAAGCTCTGTCAAAAACAGCCTGGATGACATGGAGCAATCCGCCGGTCGGTCATTGTCTCAGTCTGAGAGCAGGCCGGGATTTCTGCCTCTCTGAGGACGAGCTCAGACACAATCGGAGTGTATTTAAAGGAATATGTGAGGGCAACATCACCTTAACTAGCCCAGGCTCTCAGTCTCAGGCGGTATCGGGTCACTCAGCCTGACGGAGCATTATTAGTAAGGCTGCGGAACTTAAATCATATTTTTATATCTGATTATATCAATCATTTATCATCCATCACTTTTATCTTAAAATATCAGCAGCTTCAGGATCATGCTGATGCTCCACTGACTGGAACAGGGAGAAGGGCGTCTCCGTCATTCCCACTCCGGGCCGGAGCGCTGCTGCTGCTGCTGCACTATGGAGGTTTGGTGGTGGAGCTGCAGGACTCTCTCCAGAGCTGCTGTGTAACACTGCAGAACCCATAGAGTCATATTAGTGTAAAATCCTGTAGTGTTACTCTACCACCTCCGCCCACATGCTGCTCCACCTTCAGATCAAGCTTCTGCAGCTCTCACACTGTCCAGAAATGCACGTGTACAGCTGGAGTACAGTGGATTACACTTCTTAACTTTAGGGGGAGCCCAGGAGCGAGAAATGCCAATTCTCACATAATGCTGCTTTAAATAATGTCACTCTGTTTTACCCGTTTTCTCACCAATTTATAACGTCAATTACCCAACCCGTATGTATTCTCTCCCTGCCCCCAATCACACTAATGAGACGAGACCAACACACGCCCCCTCTGACACGTGTGCAGCCAGCCACACCTCCTTTTCCAACTGCCGCTGTCGCAACATCACCAGGCATCCAATGCCAGCGCCGGCCAGAGCCGCACTAGTGTGATGTGGGGGATAGCGCCATCTACCCTACCTGGAGAGAGAAAGGCCAATTGCGCTCTCTCTCTCTCTCTGGGCCCCGGCTGCCGATGGCTAACAGCGTGATCCTAAATAATGCCACTCTTAATGTCCTTTAACCTCACAGTGCAAAATTTGTATAATGGGTTATGTAGCTGTAACTATATATTGATATATATATATATATATAGGGTTTATGTGGAAAGGTTTGATATGAATTCAGCTTGTTTTATTATCTCAGATGGAATTTCAGTGACTGACATGTAATACAAGTGCCTGTATTCCTAAAAATTCTGTAAATAGCCCTGCTGAGTGAGTCAGACAGTAAATTAGGAGGTTTCTGTTGCTCATGGCTGCATCAGGACTGGTGTAATGATGAGCATGTCAAATAAGACCCTGCATTTCCTCCTCTGAGCTGTGTATCATTCTAAAGAGTGCTATTATAGGGAACTGAGCTGCTGCCTTATGCAGCTTTGCTCATTATAGTCGCCACACAATCCACACAATCTACCAACATGCACACGCTTTCAAGTTCCCTGACTGTCGTTACACTGTAGACTCTACTCTCTCACAGTACAGTGAAATTCCTCTCTAGAAAGTCAGAGCTCAGGATCAGCAGGATCAGCTCCTCCACCCCTGGAGGCCGACAGTGGCAGCCAGCAGACATGGGCATCAAACCCACAAGCCCTGAGCCGCAGCTGCCCCAAGCCTAACTCTGAAGGTGCTGGAAAGCAAAGTACTCCTTCATTAACTCACTGTTTATAATTATAACCGGCCTGCAGGGGGCGCTGTGGGACATGTCTTTTTTTTGGACGACACAAAAGTTGGAGTAGGGCACTGTATACTGAACAGGGCGCAGATTGGGACAGTGTTAAATGCTATTTGAGTACTAACAGCGCCCCCTTGTGGACAATCTTCAGTTTGCTAAACACGAGCGTGTGAGTGGCAGGCCAGATTCAGTTTGCATCTAAAAACAAAAGAAACTACAACAGTTACCATGACAACACATCTCCGATTGATCGAGGTGGTCTTTTGAAGAGTGCTCCAGTTTCCGAATGGCTTTAATAAGTTTGTGTTTATTTAAAAAAACAAACAAAATAATTTTCGAACCTTTTTTACTTCATTAACATCAGACAAACACACGGCTGCACTAAACACACGGCTGGTAATGATGGCCTACTACATCACCCACTCTTCAGCACGGTAGCATGAGGTTTGGGAAGCAGCTTCAGAAGCTCCGCCCACACTTTTTTAGAGCGTCAGACACTCTAAGCTAAGCTGCCACGGCTATCAGGATTCTGTCAGCTGTGTTGTGATTGGTTGTCCGAGCGTCCATGTGAATGCTCTGATCCGATCAATTCGGAAATTTGTTTACTTTTATTTATTTATTTATTTATTTATTTATTCCACCTGCTGGTTAAAACAGTGTAAATGCATCACAAAGCCAAGTTTATCAGCATGTTTTCTCTATTATTATGTTTACAGTTTCTCTAGCCAGTTTTTATTTGTCATTATTTTTAATGTTTAAAACTGATAAAAATGTTAAAAATGATATTTTTGATAATTAAACAGTGCTAGGTTGGATAAGCCAAACTGGACAAACGGATGGTAGCTGGTAAAACAGTGCCAGAAATCACATGATGAAGTCTACGGTTTACGGTTTAAGGAGAGAATGATGATTTAAGCCTGCAGTTAGCATCATGCTAACTGTTGAGCTATAGGCTTCCATTATTTATTAGCTACATTAGCCTTAGCGCTTATTGACTACACATAGGGAAAGCCGGATGAATCCGATTGCGTGCCGGCGTGTCCCAGCGTTCCCAGCGCTCCCAGTGTGATTCTGTGTGAGTGGCTCTAATTTAGCGGCGGTTGCGCAGAATAAAGGCAGTGTTGTGCTGTGAAACGGGATTAATGGCTTGTGACGGAATGACCGAGCATATTTTTAGTTCTGCGTCATTTCGTCAGCTCACCCTCCGTCTCCCGGCCGTCTGAGGGCCGATGTTGAGCAGGCTCTGTCCGTTTGAAGCCTTTTCATCACAGCTCTGCCAGGTTTCTGTGGTGGGATGTGGAGGGCCCCTGATAACACACATGAAAGAGACACACACACATTCACTCACACACACTCGAGCCAGGCTGGGAGCTATTTTAGGGCTGTGGAGAAGCTTCTCCTGAGCGGCGTTCACTGAAGAAGCTCGATGACCAGAAAGAGTGAGAATATGTCAAAGACCTGTGAGGGGCGCCAAGATTAACGTTCGCAGATCATTTCAGTCCTGTAAGTTGTGAGGTTGGGGTTCGGGTGCCTGCATGAGCATCAGTGAGCCTTGGGCACCCATGACCCTGTCATCGGTTCACTGGTTTTGGTAGTTGCTGACCACTGCATACTGGGAGGAACACCCCACAAGACCTGCCTGATGTTCTGGTGGAGATGTTCTGACCCAGTCATTATCTAGAACATCGCAGTCTGGTTCTTGTCAGAGTGTCTCAGATTCTTACACTTGTCCATTTGTCCTGATTCATCACCTTCATCACCTTCATCACCTGCTGCTCCCAGTATACCCACCCCTCGACAGTAACCACTGGAACACTGGATTATCAGTGATATTCACTTCACATTGCAGTGGTTCTAATGTTATGGCTGATGGGTGCACTGGGAAGAACCATGTTTGTAGAACAGATGAGGTTTAAAGAACCGTCATGTAACAGATAATAGAGGTTGTGTAGAACATTTAAATATTTATTCAATTTAAATGTATTTTAAATATTAATTATCTGAAGTTAGCTCTCCGGCCTCCAGACAGTGTTAGCTATAGCCCCCCTGCTGGCTCTCTGATCATTTGCCACTTTTGCTTATTTCAGACTTTATTAATTCAACTAGAACATTCTACTGGTCAATAAACATGTTCGGAAATACATCTGAATATTACTCGTCTATTTATTGTTTATTATTATATTTAATACATGTAAATTATTAGATATAGTATTATGCACCCCTGGTCAAAGTCCAGGTGTAGTTGATTTTGTGAGTGTAAATGAGTCTAATATGCAAATTCTAATTATTTACAGAATTGATCATATTGGAAAACAAATACATATTTAACATATTAAACATATTTAATGTGATATATTTATATATATACTTTTACATGTGCCATATTCTACGTACCTATATCTATCTATAGTAACATAAAATAACATATATGTAGTGCATATATATATATATATATTACTGTATATATATTACTATATATGTATATATATTGTTGCTGTGCCTGTAAGAACTGATGTAAATGAGCTCTGTTCTGATTGGATCTTGCCCTCTAGTGTGCCAGTCAGGCCTGAAACACTCATTATACTGTGTATATATTATATATTAGGTAGTGCGGGTAGGGTATGTGCAAAGGGATAGCATATTCAATATTTTAATATTTGAATTTCCAAGTTTTTTAATAGTCTAAAATAAACAGAAACAATCTCATATGGAATTTTCCTGCAGAGGATCTGTTCATGTATTCACGTATAAAACACCAACACCACCACAAATTTGACCAGGGGTGCATAAAGTGTGTTTTGACCACACTGAAGATGAACTGACTTGCTAAGACTTGTTTAACTGTAACCATGCAGCTCTGACATCCATAATTAATGAACAGAAATCAATGAAATGTTGTTCAGTGTGATTCCGACAGTAGAAATGACCCTCTATGTCATGTTTCCTACACTGTGTGGTCAGCATGGTCAGTGATAGAAGCGTTTAGCCCTCCAGCTGAGTTGAGGGTATGATATAGAATCAGTAGCTGCAGAAATAGAGTTGACTGTGGTCTCTGAGGGACGCTGCCTCACATGATCTGCAGTACTGACTGTGTAGGAAGCTGGCCTCTTACAGCATCTGCCTTCAGGCTGCTCAGTCTGAAACGGTGTGTGTGTGTGTGTGTGTGTGTGGGGGGGGGGTAATCTGTCTAGGCCAGATCTTATAACATGTTATTGACCCCTATTGTTGAGGAGGGCGGGCAGACAGGGTGTGTACACATAGCGCATTCACACACATACGGCTGCACTGTAGGCCTAGAGAATAGCACTAATCAACACAAGCTGGAGAAACAGCATCGGGCTGTTGGTGTCGCAATCATGCTGATTGTGCAAGTCTATATACACATGTGTGTGTGTGTGTGAGAGAGAGAGAGAGTACATATATATACAGCACAGGTTTTCACACACTACCAGGATGCTCTGGAGCAGCTATGAGCACATGACCCTAAGGTCACTGAGCCCAATGCTGAGTGTTGACTAGGTATAAAATCCCCCAGGCAGGGTTCTCTGCAGTGATGGATGGAGCTCCATCCAATATCTTTGGGATGGGTTGGAGTGGTAGAACTAAACCACCAACATCAGAAACTGACGTTCTCACTCTTCTGAGGCTGAGTTCAATCAAATACTTCTACACAAATGTTACAGCATCAAATGCAAAACCTTCCCAGAAGAGTAGAGGCTGTTACTGCAGCAGAGGGAGACCAACTGCCAGCTAATATCCTTGATTTCAGGAGAAACACTGGAGGAGCATGCGTCCAGATACTTTTGGACAAATTGATAAAACGGAGTATTAATGGCTCTATTAAGGTAATGTAAAATTTTAGCTCTGTATTTAAGCTCTATTCATAAATCCACCAATCAAAATCCACATGAGCTTATGCATATTAATGACCAGATGCTCAGCACCTGTTTGGAGCTAAAATGGACCAAAAGTCTCAGAATCTATATCCCCAAATATATTAAAGAAAATAGATGGACTGTATACAACAACAAATAAACACAGCCACCTCTCCTCAGTCTATACCTGTGTGTGAGCTGATTGGCCGAGCCGCTGGAAGCCGCAGGTGTAAAATGCTGGATGTTGAATAGTGTATTAGTGCTCTGAGCTCCTTCTGAAGAGAGCGGAGATCTTCTCAGCTGCAGATCTGATGACGTTCACCATGAAGCTCAATCCCAACAGATCAGAGTGATCTGTTAAATATGGGGTTGATCACTATCAGAACTCGCCTGGGAGACCAAACATGTTAGAAAACAGTTGAGTTGAGGCCGGCATCTCACTGGTAAACCCTATTGTTATTATCCGCAAGCCTGTGCTGTGTTACAGATATGTTAACGTGGGGGTGGGGTGGTAGAGGGGGGGTGTAGCGGTTATAGCTGCAGGGGATCACTAGTTTGATTCTCAACTGATTTCCAGTGAAGTGCTGGAAGGCCGAGGGCGAAGGAGGTGTTGCAGAGTGCTGTTGTGGAAAACTCTCAACATGAGCAGCTTCTCTAGAGGTGCTAAATCTAACCCTCACTCCACTCTGCCTCTACAAATCACACCACCATCCTCCTCCAGCAGCTCAGCATCAATACAGGCTCTAAAAGAACTGGTGAAAACCTGCACCTCAAAGGAGAACCCCTTCCCCATCCTATATGAAACGCTTATGTAGACCAATTAAAATAGTAAGAGGTTCAAATATCCCATGCAGCGTCATTGCTCACATGTATCCACCAGTGCAGCTACACGAGTCTTCTGAGTTTTATATGGAATGATGATGATGATGATGATGATGATGAGGGTAAAATAGTGAATAGAGAATCTCCACTAATCCAGTTCTCTTTAGGGACTACTTTCTGTAGCTGCACTACACCCTGCAGCATGTATCCCTCCACCATTTTAATGATCTGGTTCTAAAAGCAGGTTCTAGAGCCGAACTCTTCTCAGAACTCTGGTAGAACCGTGTCTCAGGCATCAGGCAGCGTCTTCATCACCATTAGGTGAAGAACTTTCTGTGAGGAGCTTTTATTAGAGCTTCAGACGTCTTCTTCCCTTCACCTCCACTGTAGAACCACAGCTCTGACTGGGGGAGCTTATCTAGAACCTCCACTGTAGAACAGCTCTGACTGGGGGAGCTTATCTAGAACCGAGTGTTTCACACCAAACCCCTCCAAACCTACCAAACCCCCCAAATCCCCCTAAACCCCCTCAAACTTCCAAACCCACCAAACCTCCCAAATCCCCCTAAACCCCCCAAACCCAAACCCACCAAAACCCCTAAACCCACCAAACCCCCCAAATCCCCTCAACTGTCTAAACCCCTAAACCCACCAAACCCCAAACCCCCCTAAACCCCTAAACCCATCAAACCCACCAAACCCCAAATCCCCCTAAACCCCTAAACCCACCAAACCCCAAACCCCTCTAAACCCCTAAACCCACCAAACCCCAAACCCCTCTAAACCCCTAAACCCACCAAACCCCAAATCCCCCTAAACCCCTAAACCCACCAAACCCACCAAACCCCTCTAAACCCCTAAACCCACCAAACCCCAAACCCCTCTAAACCCCTAAACCCACCAAACCCACCAAACCCCAAACCCTCAGACATGTTGTAAAGTGCTGTTTGCTGTATGTTTAATTAGCATTAATTTTTATTCATAAGCTTGTATTGCAGGTTAGCAACATTAGCCTCGCAGCTCCAGTGTACAACTGGAGGAGCCCCAGACACGTCCTGGCTGACTATTCCTGTGAAACACCTGCAATGCTGCTGAAATGCTTCACTGCGTTCTGGTCATTTAACAGCAGCGTGGAGAAATGTCACAGCACGAGTGTGTCAATGCCATGCGTGTGTGTGTGTGTGTGTGTGTGTGTGTGTGTTACAGTAGAATAGCTCAGTTTGACAAGCTCTTCTTCTTAGTTCATTTACGGCTTGAGCAGTTTCCCATTGACCCTCCCCAGAGGACTGCAGAAGCGGTGTGAGCTGACCCCCCCCCACCCCCAACCCCCCCACTGCAGAACCAGTGCAGACAGAAAACACTGCAGTTCCCCTTTAATCTCACCTAATATTAATATCACAGCTTTAATTCTGCTGAGAATCTCACCAGCACTGCTCACACATACCCACACTAATGCACATCACAGGGAACTCCACCACTCTTACAAAGGGGAAAATTCTCCCCATATCCCAGAGTGAGAGCTGAGCTCAGTCAGAGTCGGGGGTCCGGTGTAGAGAAACTGACCCACTCTGATCTCTGTACAGTGGAGGTGAATGGAAACAGGCGTTGGTCGCCATGACTACAACTCAGATACAGCCCATAATTTATCTCCTATCCAAACCCACCAGTGCAGCTACACGAGTCTTCTGAGTTTTATATGGAATGATGATGATGATGATGATGATGATGAAGGTAAAATAGTGAATAGAGAATCTGAACTAATCCAGTTCTCTTTAGGGACTACTTTCTGTAGCTGCACTACACCCTGCAGCATGTATCCCTCCACCATCTTAATGATCTGGTTCTAAAAGCAGGTTCTAGAGCCGAACTCTTCTCAGAACCATGTAAGGGTTAATATGAGGGGTGAAGGATTTATGGTCATGAGCTGCACAGATGGGCGGAGTCTGACCGGTTCTGCTGTCATGGTGAAGCTGAGGTGTGTTGTATTTAGATTGAGTTTATGGACAGGGGTGTAATAATACCTGCTGGAAGACCCCCAGAGCTGACTGGGAGTGGGAGAGTGTGGTGGAGGAGCCGCATGTCGTTATGTGGAGGAGTGAACAGACGCGGGGTGATGGTGATGAAGCTGAGGGAGTGATACGCTGCTTAATGTCTATTGATCAGACGTTCCAGATTCTCTCTCACTGCAGTCATTATTCACCCACCACAGTACCCCCAACCACCACAGTACCCCCAACCGCCACAGTACCCCCAACCGCCACAGTACCCCCAACCATCACAGCACCCTCCCTAACCACTACAGCAGCCCCAACCACCACAGTACCGCCACAGTACCCCCAACCACCACAGTACCCCCAACCACCACAGTACTCCCAACCACCACAGTACCCTCCCCAACCACCACAGCACCCTCCCCAACCACCACAGAGGGAGAGAGGACTTTATCAGGTTCATAATGACAGCAGAGAAAGCCTCTTCACTTCTGCCTTCACGTTTGTGTGTGCGTGTGTGTGCGTTTGTGTGTGCATGCGTGTGTGTGTGCGTGTGTGTGTGTGCGTGTGTGTGTGTGTGTGTGCGTTTGTGTGTGCATGTGTGGGTGTGTGTGTGTGTGTGCGTGTGTGTGTGTGTGTGCGTGTGTGTGTGTGTGTGCGTTTGTGTGTGCATGTGTGGGTGTGTGTGTGTGTGTGCGTGTGTGTGTGTGTGTGCGTGTGTGTGTGTGTGTGCGTGTGTGTCATATCAAATTTGTTTTTAGGGACTTGGTTTGACAGGATGTGAGTTCTTGGGCCTGAGAGAGTGTTTCCTTTGTCTGGAGGCTGGAGCTTGATAACCTTCAGAACTGACCATAACACACGCACACACACACATACACACACAGACATACACACACACACACACACACACACGCACGCACAAAACACAGAGACGCACACGCACAAGTCAGATTAAATAAATCATTGTCTGTCTGTGTGGTTTCAGTGCGCACAGCTTTTATGCAAAATAGGTAAGATGTCATACGTTTATGCAAAATAGGTTCAGGCCCACTCATATGGCCATACTTTTATGAAGAATAGGTCTAGGCCCGCCCATACAACCATACATATATGCAGAATAGGGTCAGACCCTGCCCATATGGTCACACATTTATGCAGATTAGGTCCAAGCCCACCCATAGGACCATACCTTTATGCAACATAGGTCCAGGCCCACCCATAGGACCATACCTTTATGCCAAATAGATCCAGGCCCACCCATAGGACCATACCTTTATGCAAAAAAGGTCCAGGCCCGCCCATAAGACCATACCTTTATGCCAAATAGATCCAGGCCCACCCATAGGACCATACCTTTATGCAAAAAAGGTCCAGGCCCGCCCATAAGACCATACCTTTATGCCAAATAGATCCAGGCCCACCCATAGGACCATACCTTTATGCAAAAAAGGTCCAGGCCCAAACATAGGACCATACCTTTATGCCAAATAGATCCAGGCCCACCCATAGGACCATACCTTTATGCAAAAAAGGTCCAGGCCCAAACATAGGACCATACCTTTATGCAAAATAGGTCCAGGCCCAAACATAGGACCATACCTTTATGCAAAATAGGTCCAGGCCCGCCCATAGGACCATACCTTTATGCAAAATAGGTCCAGGCCCACCCATAGGACCATACCTTTATGCAAAATAGGTCCAGGCCCGCCCATAAGACCATACCTTTGTGCCAAATAGATCCAGGCCCGCCCATAGGACCATACCTTTATGCAAAAAAGGTCCAGGCCCGCCCATAAGACCATACCTTTATGCCAAATAGATCCAGGCCCACCCATAGGACCATACCTTTATGCAAAAAAGGTCCAGGCCCAAACATAGGACCATACCTTTATGCAAAATAGGTCCAGGCCCGCCCATAGGACCATACCTTTATGCAAAATAGGTCCAGGCCCGCCCATAGGACCATACCTTTATGCCAAATAGATCCAGGCCCACCCATAGGACCATACCTTTATGCAAAAAAGGTCCAGGCCCAAACATAGGACCATACCTTTATGCAAAATAGGTCCAGGCCCAAACATAGGACCATACCTTTATGCAAAATAGGTCCAGGCCCGCCCATAGGACCATACCTTTATGCAAAATAGGTCCAGGCCCACCCATAGGACCATACCTTTATGCAAAATAGGTCCAGGCCCGCCCATAAGACCATACCTTTGTGCCAAATAGATCCAGGCCCGCCCATAGGACCATACCTTTATGCAAAATAGGTCCAAGCCCGCCCATAGGACCATACCTTTATGCAAAATAGGTCCAAGCCCGCCCATAGGACCATACCTTTATGCAAAATAGGTCCAAGCCCGCCCATGGACCTATTTTCAGAACTGGACTCAGTCCAATGGTTCTCTGAGCTGTCATGGTTCTATATAAATGTTAATCTATATAGTGTAGGAGATATGGGAATGTTGGATTTACCAGAACAGACGGTCCAGTGAGGCCCCGCTTCAGCATTAGCCTGGATTAGACGGTATCAGCTCTGAACTAGTCTGAATTAGAGTCTACATGAGGAGGACTGACCTTCTGACCATGAGTGACGGAGCAGAGTTGGAGTGAAGTGGGCTCGGAGTGTGCGTTTATCCTCCATCTGAAGACCGCCTGGCGTCTGGTGTGGAACACAGGTTCTAATAAATTATTCACCAGCGGCTCCAGCAGAGATAAGACTGAACACAACCTTTTACGCTCCGCAGAGATCCACGTTTAGATCCTGATCCAGAGAGATATCAGGACAGATATCACTGCACACACACACACACACACACACACACACACACATCTCCCAGACCTCTTCTCCTCACTTTACAGCAGAGTGGAGTTTACAGCACACTGTGGAGGAACCTCTTCAGGTGCTTCAAGAAAAGGTGTTTAGAAGGAAAAGGTTCCTTGAAGGTTCCTCAAAGCACCTTAAGAGGTTCCTCCACAGTTTCAAACTGAAGAACCTCCAAAAGTTCCTCAAGGATTCTTTTAACAGTGCAGAGAGAACCTTCTTGTTGGTTCTAGTAGAAGTAGCTTGTTAACTGTGCTGGAGAACCTACAGTAACGTAGTACAAAGGGGTCTTTGGGTGCTATGTATTACCAACCACCCCCAGTAGATTTATCTGTAGATGAAGAACCCTTCAACCAGGGAAAGAACCACTCATGCGTTCCTTCAGGATCTGCAGTTTCTTTAAATGAGGGCGAGGTCCATCTCTGAGCACCTCTGAATGTGGTTTGAGGGATCCGATCATAATCTGATCACAGTTTTGCTTCTCGTGCGGAAAAGTGAACTGTGATCCGATCTCTAAGAACACGGTTAATGCCAGGTGTGACCAGAGGCTCAGGCTCCTCACGCTACCAGAACCGACTGTCACCCTCTGACAGAGAACCCAGAACTTCACATGCAGCTCGGACACCACACCGTCTATACGGTCACCTTCATCAGGGCGGGGTCTTAATGTTTGGGTGTGTATTTGAGGCAGTGTTAGTGGCGCTGCTGCTGTCCCGCCGCTCCAGTGTGTGTGTGGAGTGATCAGAGTGAGCTGCAGATCACACACGAAGAAGATCAGAGAGGAGTGAGAGCGTCGGTGAGGGAGGAGAGCTATAAATAGATGGAGTTATTACTCATTTCCGTCCGTCTGTCTGTCTATCCGTCTGTCTGTCTTTCTGTCTGTCTGTCCTTCCGTCTGTCTGTCTGTTTGTCTGTCTGTCAACTATCTGTCCATTTGTCTATCTGTCTGTCTGTCAGCTCTGTTAGCTCAGAAGCGGCTTTATTGCCCCTAACTCAGGAGAGCTGAGGGGTTGCTGGAGGACCACTGCAGGTCTGAGCATGGACCACCGTCTGCTCTCACCTGCTTGTTTGTTTGTTTGTTTTTATTGCCATATCGTATTATTATTTTAATTATATTATTATTATTATTATTATTATTATATTATCTTCAATAACAGTAATGTTAGTAACTTGCTGGTTTTAATGATTATTCGTTTTTTAATTAGTCATTTAATCTGGACCTCACTGGAAAAAAAGAGCGTGCTCCTTCTGTTTATTACATTTAAATAAAGATTAAAACATTTATTATTAATTTTATGTAAGATCATTTCTATTCATATATTTCTGCACTGTTTTATGTTGTGCTCTATTTGTTTTATCAGTCTAGATATTTGAATATCTATTAAAATATATTAGTGATATTAGTAATAATATTCATATTTTATTAATTGTATCTATTTTTTTACATATTAAAATTGATCTTTAATAAAAAAAGTATAATGTATTATATTCTACAGAGCCCCTCTGTAAATGAGGCCTTGGTCTCACTTATATATCAAACAGCACATGCACTTTTAAATAAACTAGTCTAATAGTCGATTAACTACCCCACCTTTTGTGATGTCACAAATAAATAAATGCATTTGCATACATCTCTCTATTCAGCGTGCATAATTGTAGCCCCGCCCCCTTCCAGCCCAGACTGCTTTCACACTACAGAACAGCCAGTCAGAACAGAGCTCATTTACATGTGTCAGTAGTGAAGGTATTCTTTAGGGATGAAGGGAGGTTGGTGTAAAACTGACGTATGCCAGTGTATTAGTACACTCTCATATATATATAATTATTAGAGATAATTATAGGGTATGAGCTCTTTGAGGAAGCCCTGAGGGAGATGACTGTGGGAGATGTGCTGCCACCTGCTGGCTAAGGGTATTTTTTACTGAAGGCCCCTCTGTGCCTCAGCCAGTTCACAGGAAATGAGATCTTCCTGCTAATATTCCCCAACTCTGATTAACATCAGGCTCCAGCTTCACACAATGTAATGATTATTGATTGATTTCTTTTTTTGTACAGTGCTGGCTTGTGTAATACTGATAATGCAATATGCAAATGAGGCTCTAAATGATCCAGATGAGTTTCTGTGGTTGTCTGGATGAATAAAAAACATCACATGATCCATAAATGTAACAGTGGTCAGATTGTAACAGCACTCCGGTCAGGGGTGGGATGAAGGGGCATTAGGGCTTTGGGGGAGTCACTCTACTTATGTTTGTTCTTTTTCAAAACATGTGTAATATAATAAAAGCTCCTCACAGAAAGTTCTTCACCTAATGGTGATGAAGACGCTGCCTGATGCCTGAGACACTGTTCTACCAGAGTTCTGAGAAGAGTTCGGCTCTAGAACCTGCTTTTAGAACCAGATCATTAAAATGGTGGAGGGATACATGCTGCAGGGTGTAGTGCGGCTACAGAAAGTAGTCCCTAAAGAGAACTGAATTAGTTCAGATTCTCTATTCACTATTTTACCTTCATCATCATCATCATCATCATTCCATATAAAACTCAGAAGACTCGTGTAGCTGCACTGGTGGGTTTGGATAGGAGATAAATTATGGGCTGTATCTGTGTTGTAGTCATGGCGACAGACACCTGGTCCAATTACTACCACTGTAGAGAGGTCAGAGTGGGTCAGTTTCTCTACAGTGAAGCTCAGATTCACACCGGACCCCCGACTCTGACTGCAGATTTGGTGGCATTCCCCTTAGTTATGGAGGTGCAGTAGTTATATAACTTAAGTAGAGACACTGGGACAGCAGTGCATTAATTTACATATCATTTACATACTCCCCGGCCACTTTATCAGAAACCCCTCTTCTGTAGCGTCTGAAGCTACAGTGTAGGTGTTTCCAGTAAAGTGGCCAGTGAACAGAAGCACAAGGTGGTAGGTGTTTCTAATAAAGTGGCCAGTGGGTGAAGCTACAGTGTAGGTGTTTCCAATAAAGTGGCCAGTGGGTGAAGCTACAGTGTAGGTGTTTCCAATAAAGTGGCCAGTGAGTGGAATCACAAGGTAGGTGTTTCTAATAAAGTGGCCAGTGGGTAAAGCTACAGGGTAGGTGGTTCCAATAAAGTGGCCAGTGAGTGGAATCACAAGGTAGGTGTTTCTAATAAAGTGGCCTGGGGCAGTGTAGAATGCAGTGCTGTCCCAGTTTCTGGGTGATATCTCAGGTAGGCTGTGTAACTATCACTCCCTAACCCCTAATCTTAAATCCAGCGGTGAGGTCATGTTTAAGCTGGTGGAGATGGTTTTCAGCATTACTCAGAGCCGGGCCTGCAGTTTCCCACAGCAGTGTTCAGACTGGCAGTGTGGGGATGTGTGTTGGAAGCAGTTAGGCATTCTTCACTGCATTTTTGGAGATAAACAAGACTGTATTGTTTCCAGATGAGTTCGGCGCTCTGCTGAGGGCAGCACTTCTGTCACTTCTGAGTTTTGACCCCGTCAGATTTGCAGGTTTTGCCAAGAAAAGTGGCCATGTCTAAATAGCTGTTTATACTAATATACTGAGGAAGCTGCAGTTATGTGGAGACACTATGTTGTTCCCAGACGAGTACGGCTGTGCTCTCAGGGTAGCACTTTTTATGTCATATCTGTCAGGAATTTCTTTACATTTTTGTTAACTCTAACTTTAACTTAACTTTGTTAATTTTGTTTTGTAAACTTTTTAAAAACATTTACATGTGTTTTGGGTGTACCCAAACTTTTGATATAGAAAAAAAGCCCTGCACTAATGCTATGTAGAAATGATTAAGATATACATATCATACAAAATCGTACAAAATGCCAAATTAGGGGTTTATTAAAGTTTAAACTAGACATTTCTTACTGATCTATTCACTAAGCATAAAACTTTAATCATTATTACTGTTAATATTACATAATTGGAGCACTGTGGTATCTAAAAATCACTAATAATGGCATAAAAATGACCAAATACAGCGTTCAGTTCAGTTCAGTTCAGGGTGATAAGTGAACACTGCCCAGTTTTAAACCAATCAATCAATAAACGTTACACCGTCAGTCTGATCATTACTAAGGAGAGAGACGCTGGTTAGCATTAGCTCAGTTAGCAGGGTACCAGTCTGATCTGTCTGACTGAAAGCCCACTAATAACCGTCTAGACGAGGACGACTCGAGCGTCTGGTGGCTGATGATGGAGCTGCTGCTGTTTAAGGAACAGACGCTAAGTTAAAGCCTTTCCTCATGGTTTTGGATCGGTAGCCTCTCGCTAAGCTAGCCTATGCTAAGCTAACTCAGCTACAGCTCCACCGAGTATCAGCCAGCCCAGAGCAGCAGCAGCTGCTGACTGACCTGCTGACCCCGGCACAAGTTCTGACCATAGAAACTCGGGTCTGAGAGCGAAGTCCAGCGTCTGGTGTTGGGAGGAACAGAACGGGGAAATGAGAGACCGGTTCTGCTGGGTTTGGACTCGTAGACGCTGTCTAGGCTTAGATACACCACAGCACAGGCCGTGTTCTAGCTAACTGAGGCCCGAATCCACCTGTTTAGAGGATGAAGCCTCAGAGTCGAGGGAACGGCCTGGTAGACTGGGTACTCCAGCACTGTCCTTCAGTCGAACCCAGAGTCGCTAAACTCAAAACTACGGTGGGCTTGTTTTCCCACAGCGCCCCCTCTCTGTGACCCGTTTAAGTGCACATGGGGGAATGAGCTTATTTGGTCATGTACTAGATACCATATCCAGAGCGACTTACAAGGTTACTGGTATGACCGAATTGGGCCAGTGTAGCATTAGGAGTTCTGCCCAAGGTCTCTTATTGGTGTAGCGCAGCATAGTCACCCAGACCGGGAATCGAACCCCAGTCTCCCACAAGGTGTGGTAGCTCAGTGGCATTAGCCGTTGCGCCACACCAACCTCTACAGGTACGTCCTAATGCTGAAGTATCATAGCACCTCATTTTGAGATGCAGATCATTGACCATGAATTGTTACCAAAATATAAATGCTATTAGTGCAAAGCAGTGTGGGTTCTAGATAACGAGTTTTATAATCACCACTACATATTAAGGTCTTCCATATTTTAAAGGCATTACTGATTAAACACTAAACTGATTCAAATTTTTAAAAGTCTCTATTATTGTTACGTTGGTTGACAAATGATGAATGGACCAATGGAAATGCTCCAACGTGAGTATCCTGAAGAAGACAGCAGTGATATTCATGCGTCTGAATGCAGAGCATGTTCAGCCGGTGTGTTTACTGACTCTGGCATTCTTTACGTCTGAGAAAGCTGCTTTTTTTTTTAGAGACAAACAACACTATATTGTTTCCAGATGGGTCAGTAGTGCCCGTGGCTGGTGCAGATCTCCAGCTTGTTTCCTCTTTAATAACAGCGTGGCTTTGCGGCGCGCTGAAGCACGCAGGCTGTAATTTTAACATGCATACTTTTCCATGTGCTCAGACCAGGGTGATAAAACACACTCACATTCCACCTCTTCCTCCTCACTCATCCTCAATAACCCAGAGAAGAGTCCAGTATCTGGACACCACCGGCCGTTAGCAGCAGATCTCTTAAGTCCTGTAAGCCGTGAGGTGGACGGGACCTTCATGAGCATCAGTGACCCTGTCATCGGTTCACCGGTTGTCCTTCCTTGGAGCACTTTAGGTAGGTACTGACCACTGCATACCAGGAGGGAACACCCCACAAGACCTGACACCTGATGTTCTGGAGATGTTCTGACCCAGTCATTATCTAGAACATCACAGTTTGGTTCTTGCACATCTGTGTCAGCAGCTGAATGCATTCATTAGAAGGGTGTCCACAAACATTTGGACACGTAGTGTATTTCTGGATGTGAGTTTATGAGTCATGAGTTGGAGCTGTGTTGTGAAGCTCGGCCCGGGCAGGATGGTTTTAGCAGGAGTGAAAAGGGAAAAGGGTTTTTGGAGATTTTTTAAGCTCATGGACACGTGGACACAGGGACGGAGCGCTGAGGGCTGTGTGGCGCGGCCTGGGTTGTTTTTGGAATGGAGAAATGGCAGTGTGTGGAAGTGTATGTAAGTGTGTGTGTGTGTTTGAATACGACCAGTAAAGAGCAACTCTCCACAAACCTCAGGCTTTTCCCTCCCAGCCTGGCCAGTTTTCCACAGCCTGCCCACTTTCCTCTGGGCGCATACGGACCGAACGTCCAGGAAAACGCACTCGTTCACCGCGGGCTCCTCGGAGAAGAGCTCTGACGTGAACTCTGCGTGGATTTGGGTTCGATTGCGCTGGGATTTAGCCCACTGTGCAAAGATTAGCATTAAGAATTAGCCCTAGCATTAGTGCAGGCCAAAGTCCGGCCTGTCTGGAGAGGGGCTGTGGCCCAGACTGGTGCTGGAGCTGGGGTTGAGTAAGGCGTACCATCCGGAGCATGGCCTGGAGCTTAGTGCGCTGGGTGGAGTCTGTGCTGCTCCACAGCAGGCGGCTAGTGTGGGACGTTTTGCTGTGGTTGCTGCAGAAGTGCGACGTGAGGAGGATGGGGTCGTGCCAGAGGTGCCTGAAGCCCTGCTTCTACCTGGGAGAGGTGTATCAGGTATGGGACATGACCTTTAACCCTTTAGCCCTTAGAAGAGGTGATCTAGGAGGTATTTGTGTGGAGCGATAAAGCACAAATAGCAGACATGCATTTACAACTGACTGTACACTGTACGTCCAGATGTTTGTGGACACCCCTTCTAATGATACAAATGTGCAAATGCATTGTCTAATCCCTGTAGAGAAGAAGTACTGCCAATAGAATAGGACTCTCTGGAGCAGATCAACATCATGACCCTATTGGCTCCATGCGGCCTAATAATGCCAGGCGTGGGCTAGAGGGGTATAAAGCCCCCCAGCATTGAGGAGCTGTGGAGCAGTGGAGGAACTGTGTTCTCTGGAATGATGGTGGTGGAGGAGCTCCATCCAGTACTTTTGGGAAGAGTTGGGGGTGATGAGGTGGACTTCCTGACCCCACTAACTCTCTTGTTGCTGAATGCACCCACCAGTGCAGCTACACAAGTCTTCTGAGTTTTATATGGAATGATGATGATGATGATGATGATGATGGTGGTAAAATAGTGAATAGAGAATCTCAACTAATGCAGTTCTCTTTAGGGACTACTTTCTGTAGCCGCACTACACCCTGCAGCATGTATCCCTCCACCATTTTAATGATCTGGTTCTAAAAGCAGGTTCTAGAGCCGAACTCTTCTCAGAACTCTGGTAGAACCGTGTCTCAGGCATCAGGCAGCGTCTTCATCACCATTAGGTGAAGAACTTTCTGTGAGGAGCTTTTAGTAGAGCTTCAGACGTCTGCTTCCCTTCACCTCCACTGTAGAACCACAGCTCTGACTGGGGGAGGTGTTCTAGAACCTCCACTGTAGAACTCCAGCTCTGACTGGGGGAGCTTATCTAGAACCTCCACTGTAGAACAGCTCTGACTGGGGGGAGCTTATCTAGAACCTCCACTGTAGAACAGCTCTGACTGGGGGAGGTTATCTAGAACCGAGCGTTTCAGACTAAACTAATCTGAGTGAGTTTATTTATGTAGAAATTCTGTAAAATTGGTGGAAGTCCCCTTTAAGCCACAGCACTAAATCCCTACACAAAGGAGTCTCTGTAATCAGCAGCTCAAGGAGTGTTTCTCTAACAGGATTTTGGTCAAACACAGAGCTGAATGATTCTTTCAGAATAATTATGTTAATTATTATAATTAATTAGTATGTATCTGACACTTCAGCTGTTTGATGTGTGTGGCTGAGCTGCTCAGGCAACACCCAAACAATTCCACTGTGAACTTTTTGAGTGGCACAGTTTCAGCAAGGCTGGTCTGAGAGGATCTGAAAAGACATTTGACTGTAGTGTAACCATGGAAACAGGTGTCGTGTAACAAGGGAAGGGTGTGTAACTTTGGGAATGCCTGCAGTGTAACCATGGAAACAGGTGTAGTGTAACCATAAGGGCTGAAGCATAATGATGGAAGTGGCTGTACTGTAACCATGGAAATGGTTGTTGTACAGCCAGAGGTGTGATTATTGATCGTCTGTGGATCTGAGTCTGCAGATTTTCAACGCTAATATGCAGGCAGGGATTGGCTAAAACATGCAGAGTAACCATGCAAATAATGTAGTGTGGCCAAGGACACTGACAAAGTGTAACCATGGAAACGGATGTAGTCCCGCGTTCCATTTATCAGCTCTGTTGTTGTAGTTCAGATGGATGTTTATCAGTCTGATATAACTGTGTTCTGTCCTCTAGATTGATCACAGCAGTGAGAGCAGACCTGCACCGTTCACACACACACACACTCACTCACACACTCACTCACACACACACACACACACACACACACACACACACACACACACACTCACTCACTCGCTCACTCGCTCACTTGCTCACTCGCTCACTCACTCACTAGAAAGTGGAAGAGGGGGTCAGTGATTGACTTAGCATTGTTCACATGACTGTTCTTCTGTCCTTCTGCAGATGACAGAGGGACGCCTCTGCCAGGTTCACCTGCTGGACAACAGGACCCTGGAGCTGCTGGTTCAGGTACGACCCCTTGCTGCTTTCCCAAAGCTCCCAAACAAATGCACACACACAGCTTGTCTAGTCTCTGTAGAGAAGTACTGCCAATAGAATAGGACCCTCTGGAGCAGATCAGCACCATGACCCTATTGGCTCCATGCTGCCTAATGCAAGGCGTGGGCTAGAGGGGTATAAAGCCCCCCAGCATTGAGGAGCTGTGGAGCAGTGGAGGAACTGTGTTCTCTGGAATGATGGTTTTGGGATGAGTTGAGGATGAGGTGGGATGTTGATTCCTCACTAATGCTGTTGTTGCTGAATGCTATCAAATGTTCACAGCAGTGCTCTTTCAAAATCTAAAGAAAGCAGTACCAGCAGAGACAGTTACTCCAACAATGGCAGGATCAACTCTTGAAGAATCAATGAATGAGCAGGTGTCCCAATACTTTTGTCCATATAGGACATATATTTCGAACATGGTGGTACCAGGCTAGAGGTATCAGGCCAAACTGTTCTCTGAATGAGCTCACACTCCTGCTCACACTCCTGCTCACACTCCTGCTCACACTCCTGCTTACACTCCTGCTCACACTCCTGCTCACACTCCTGCTCACACTCCTGCTCACACTCCTGCTCACACTCCTGCTTACACTCCTGCTCACACTCCTGCTTACACTCCTGCTCACACTCCTGCTTACACTCCTGCTCACACTCCTGCTTACACTCCTGCTTACACTCCTGCACACTCTGAGAAAAAACAGTGCATCCTTCAAGAACCAAAGCCCCGCCCACCTTTTTATACAGCAGTAAAAATGGTAGCTCATAGGAACCTCTGCTGATGGATTCTACACACCCCACCACTCACAGGAGCATTTACGCCAGTAAACACACACTCAACCAGTACAGTTCCAGTCCCCTGCCACTAGGGGGTCTGCGGGAAGAGGCCTGACAGCCTCTGAAGTCAATG
>NC_132891.1:929150-931650 GCF_030463535.1 Salminus brasiliensis
ACTGGAGTAAGGTAATTGCTTGTTAGCTACATTAGCCCTGTAGCTCCAGTGCTAATTGGTGTGTTTATAAGCTTTAGTAGCTTGTTAGCTACATTAGCCTTGTAGCTCTATTGCTAACTGGTGGGGTATAGCCTTGTTAGTGGGGGGTGATGGAGGACCTGGGGGAACCTTTGCCAGACTGGCTTTAATGTGTGTGGCTGAGCGGCGGTGCAGTGAGTGTAACTAACAGTGCCGCTGTGTTTCAGGTATCTGACCCTGGTGGAGGCGCTGCCCACATATGGAGTGCACTATTATGAAGTGAAGGTAATTGATAAGGACGGGGTCTGGATTGATGATCAATACTCTAATCACACCCTCAGACACGGCAGAACCAGATCAGTCCAGGTCTCTCTGCTCTGGACACAAACTCGGATCAGGATCTGCTCTGAGAGCAACGAGACTGACCGGAGAGGAGAGAGAGACTCGATTCACTTTTATCAATTCAGTCGGTGGTAAACTCCTGTGTCTGTTCCTGATTGGTTGATGTGCTTTCTCTGATTGAACATGGTGTGTGTGTGTGTGTGTGTGTGTGTGTTCTGTCCTGCAGGACAAGCAGGGCATCCCCTGGTGGCTGGGAATCAGCTATAAGGGAATCGGGCAGTACGACATGCAGGATAAAGTAAAACCGAGACGGGTACGACTGCACTCTCATCTCCTACCTGTCAGATGGATGAATGAGACTGTGTGTGTGTGTGTGTGTGTGTGTGTGTGTGTGTGTGTGTGTGTGAGTGTGTGTTTAGGTTGCTGTGGTGTTGCATTTATATCCCAGGTGGTTGCTATGGTATTCCAGATGTTTTCCATGGTGTTGCTAAGTGGTTGCCAAGTGGTTGCTATGCTGTTGCTAGGACGTTGCATTGGAGTAAGCTCTGTTCTGATTGGGTCTTGCCCTCTACTGTGTGTCTGAGGAGGCCGAACAGCTGTGTGCTCAACGTTAGACACCTGTTAGCAGAGGGTGTGGCTGAAACACCTGAACACAGTCATTATGGAGGGGTGTCCACATACTTTTGGCCATATAGTGTATATTACATCATCATGGGTAAAGCGAGCTGTGTTACTGAATCGAGACAGGCAGACTGACATGTGATGTGTGTGTGTGTGTGTGTGTGTGTGTGTGTGGATACACTCATCATGGGATTCAGCTGACTGCTGTCATGTGGATGTTTATAACTGTAAACGGAGAGAGAGAGAGAGAGGGGGGGGAAGGAAGAGAGAGAGAAATATATAGAGAGAGAGAGAGAGAGAGAGAGGGGGGGGGAAAGGAAGAGAGAGAGAAATATATATATATATATATATAGAGAGAGAGAGAGAGGGGGGGAGGGAAAGGAAGAGAGAGAGAGAGAGAGAGAGAGAGAGATAGAGAGAGAGGGGGGGGAGGGAAAGGAAGAGAGAGAGAGAAATATATATATATATATATAGAGAGAGAGAGAGAGAGAGAGAGAGGGGAAGAGAGAGGGGGGAAAGGAAGAGAGAGAACTATATATATATATAGAGAGAGAGAGACAGAGAGAGAGAGAGAGAGAGAGAGAGAGAGAGAGGGGGGGGAGGGAAAGGAAGAGAGAGAGAGAAATATATATATATATATATAGAGAGAGAGAGAGAGAGAGAGAGGGGAAGAGAGAGGGGGGAAAGGAAGAGAGAGAACTATATATATATATAGAGAGAGAGAGACAGAGAGAGAGAGAGAGAGAGAGAGAGAGAGAGAGAGAGAGAGGTGTCTGTACTTGTAGTGATCGGTATGCGTATTAATATGTGCAAACTTCTAATGATGCAATAAGAGAGGGAGAGAGAGGGAGAGAGAGGTTGACTGTGAGCTGTGAGGAGCTGTTCTGGTATGTGAGTGATGTAGAACAGGGACGCTCTGACAGCGTGCCTTTAGCTCTTCCCTAAACCTGAAGAGACACGTCTAGAACAGAGAACTGAGACAGAACCGACTTCAGCAGCTGAGGACAGGAACTCCCTGATCTGGGCTTTAATTTACAGGGATGTGATTCCACACGGCGGGTAAGGAGCTTATTCACTGACAGCTGGAGCTCCACCGACCGTCGCTTAGATAATAAACTAATTAATGTATTCATAATTACAGGTTAATAATATGCGAGGCGGAGGGCGGAGGGATCGGCTTTCTGCTCATCGCTGCTCTTCCTGCTGTTCCGCTCTTAGTGAGACTGGGCCATTAGAAATGACTAGGAAAGTACAGCGCCAGTAATTCCCAGGTGGTTGGTATAGGGTTGCTAGGCAGTTGCTAAGTAGTTGCTATGCTGTTTCAAGTAGTAGCTCTCATGGTACTAAGCAGTTGCAATGGAGTTCTGGGTGGTTGCTATATGGTTGCTAGAAAGTTGCTAAGTGGTTGCTATGCTGTTTCAAGTAGTAGCTCTGTTGTTACTAAGCAGTTGCTATGGAGTCTTAGGCTATGTTTTTTCCCAAGGAGTTACTATGGTGTCCTGGGTGATTGGTATACTGG
>NC_132891.1:939150-964150 GCF_030463535.1 Salminus brasiliensis
TCACAGCAACACACAGAGCCCCATGACCCGCAATGCGTACAGCAGCAGTCAGCTGGGGTAAACACGGCACTCCGTACACAACCCAGCAGCACAATACCGCCATTTAGGAACAAGTCTAGAACCGGGGTTCCCAAACGTTCTCATGCCAGGACCCGCCTGTAAAGGCAGTGTTTGTCTTGTGACCCACCCACTACTTTAACTGAAATTAGACTTCACCCATCCAGTACCTCTTTTAACATCAGTACCTGACCTCTCTGATGTTCTCGTTCTTGTAGGGCTGATTGCAATCAAATCCTCCTCACAACAATGTTCCACCATCTAGAGTAAAGCGTTCCCAGAGGATTAGAGGCTGTTACTGCAGTAAAAGGGGACAAACCCCGGCTAATAGTCTTGATTTCATCTGTGAACATAGGAGCAGCAGGCGTCCCAATACTTTTGGACAATAAACTGTATTATCAAAAGCAGAAAAATATCCCAGCTTCAATCTGTTCATTTGTTTCCCGCAGATCTGATGGACCTCTCCACGGTTTCCGGCATCGCAGCGGCAGCCTGGAGTCCCAGTCCCAGCTCCTCCAGTATCCCGGATCCGACCGGGCCATTTTCCCGGCGTCGCCCACGCGTCGCAGCAACAGCAGCGAGATTCTGGACGAATGCTCGTCTTACACCAGCCTGTCCAGCCCGTGTCCGTCCACGCCCCCGTACCGCACGCTGGACACCCGGACGCATGACTATCGTCAGAACCGCAAGGTGGAAATTTACGGGAATACTGGCAGCATGCCCAATCTGGTGCCCAACAGCTACAGCGGGGCTTATAGTTACCACCCACATGCCCACTACGGCCCCACCGCTTACTACGTGGCCGGGTATCCCGCTCCGGACTACGAGCCGTACGCGAACGGCGCTTACGTGTACGAGAGCGAACTAGAAGGCCATTATAACGTCAACCCCTCGTACAATGGCCACAGTTACCATGGGAACAGCCGCAACGGGCATTACGGGATCGAAGGAATGGACGGCCTGTCCCAGAATCCCTATGCCACCGTGAGGCCCCCGCGGAGCCGGCAGGGGCCCAGGAACGAACTCTTAGCTAAAAGCATGCAGAAAGCTCTGGTGGTGGAACATCTCAGAGGGTGGTACAACCGCAGCGCGGGGAACCGTGAGCATGGGGGGCGGAGCCTTTTGGCCAGCTACGATTATGACAGAGGGTCCCAGCACAGCCTCGGATACCAAACGCTGCCCGCTCCTTTCAGCCGGGCCAGCCGGGCCGACTCTTTCTCCTCAGGTAATGCCAACACCATCACCATCACTGTAGAAAAGGATACACTCTAATATTAATATTTACGTAATAAATATCATGTCTTTATTACATAAACTTTAATGAAATTAATTTAAACTTTAATGAAATTTATAGATTTTTTTCCAGTTAATAAACCAACACATGTTCAGTGTGTAAAGTCTGGCTAATATAGCTAACCAGTCCTAGAAGCTTACGCTCACCAGTTAGCATAAATAGTCTAAATCATCACACACTCTTTAATGTTTGGGCTGTTATTTTGACTGATCAATATCTAAAACATAAAAATAGAATAGATATTTTAATAAAAATATTAATAAATAAATTAAATAAAAAATAAATACTCAAAAATAAATGTAAAAAAATAATGAATATATAAAGAACACATCTCAAGCATTTTGGGGGAACAAGTGAGGTGATCACCTCCTCATTTAGTGTGAATTTAGCATTTATTATATTATATTATTATTTTTCTTAATTTATTTCTACGTTCATTTGTGCTGCTTTCATTTATGTATGAAAAATGCAGGCTTTAATATATGCAAATTTGCGTTAATATGCATGAAGTATGCTAATTAACTAGCCATTTTTGCCATGACAGATTTCCAGCTTTGAGATGCTGCTGCTGTTTTCACCTTGTATTTCAGCCCATGTTCTAGACCCTATTTAGGACCTATCAGCCCATGTTCTAGACCCTATTTAGGACCCATCAGCCCATGTTCTAGACCCTATTTAGGACCCATCAGCCCATGTTCTAGACCCTATTTAGGACCCATCAGCCCATGTTCTAGACCCTATTTAGGACCCATCAGCCCATGTTCTAGACCCTATTTAGGACCCATCAGCCCATGTTCTAGACCCTATTTAGGACCCATCAGCCCATGTTCTAGACCCTATTTAGGACCCATCAGCCCATGTTCTAGACCCTATTTAGGACCCATCAGCCCATGTTCTAGACCCTATTTAGGACCCATCAGCCCATGTTCTAGACCCTATTTAGGACCCATCAGCCCATGTTCTAGACCCTATTTAGGACCTATCAGCCCATGTTCTAGACCCTATTTAGGACCCATCAGCCCATGTTCTAGACCCTATTTAGGACCTATCAGCCCATGTTCTAGACCCTATTTAGGACCCATCAGCCCATGTTCTAGACCCTATTTAGGACCCATCAGCCCATGTTCTAGACCCTATTTAGGACCTATCAGCCCATGTTCTAGACCCTATTTAGGACCTATCAGCCCATGTTCTAGACCCTATTTAGGACCTATCAGCCCATGTTCTAGACCCTATTTAGGACCTATCAGCCCATGTTCTAGACCCTATTTAGGACCTATCAGCCCATGTTCTAGACCTGTAGTTAGCAGCAAGCTAAATGGTGGGCTATTAGCTTCCGTCAGCCTTGCAGCTCCAGTATGAACCTCACTGGACCAGTATAGAGCTTTTATATTAACAAGATAAACACGACCAGTCAAATCCCCTAACAAACCTGTTAGCTCAGCTAATTAGCAATTAGCACTGCAGGTCATTATTACACCTGTCTCCATTCCTTGTTCCTCCCTCCTGCTGCAGTGTCCTCCACGGCGAGTGGGGGGGTAAGCTGGCACACTCCTGCTTCGGTGGGACTGACCGACAGTGAGCTGGACGGGGACGTCGCCCTGACTCCGCAGACTGCCTGCCCTGGAGCCTACAGCCCGAACTACACCCACAGCCCCACACACAGCAGGTCAGAGAAAGCCTCATTTACGGACACTCTGATCAGCGCTACAGCGCCCCCCTGAGTTCTGTTTACATATAATACAAGTAAAGCTCTGATATTAGAATAAACACTAATAATATCACTCCTACAGAAAGTGGTGGAGGTTCTCCATCACTGTGTTCATCATTAGAACATCTCCAGAGTTCTCCTCTCTCATGGAGTCTAGTGTTATTTAGAGTTCTCCTCAGATCAACACCTGGTTTGGTGGTAAATCAGGGCTTAATGATGGTAAATCAGGTGAGCTGCTGCTGCTGCTGCTGCTGATGGAGGTGAACACATCCTCCACGCTGTGCTGGCTGGACTGGGGGGCGTCCAGGAGAAACCTGGAGGAACCGAGCTCTGTTCTTCAGACTAGCTCACCGACAAGATCTCACTACTTTCTTTCTTCAGAATGAGAAGCTCTTGATTCTCCTTTTTACTGGATTCATGTTCAGCTGTTTTATCTGTTCTGATCAGATCTGGAGCTTCTACTGTAGAACCCTCTCACTGCTGAGAGACGGAGGGTTAATTCCTTAAAGTCTGAACTATCAGAAAATTCTAATCTTGTAGTGTTTATCTGAAATTTTGACCAATTATTTTTGACCGATATATATGTATATTTATTAACTAATTTATATTGTATTATATATTATATTATTATATATACACAAATATTGTATATATACACAAAGTGCTAATCTCATCAGCTTTTCCCTACTGTGGGACTAATAAAAAAATATATGAGAAGCTAATAAAATATTGCTCACAGCAGTTTTTATAATAAACACAAACATCTAGAATACAGCATTTTAACCCCTTATACTCTGAGTTGCTTAAAGATTAAATTTTAGGTTAAAACTCTGTATGTATTTTTCTGGTGTGTGCAGTGCACAAATAATCCAATAATCTGTTTCTGTTTCTTTTGTTTTCTTATTTATGTAAATAGAGATAATGTTTTTCAGTTAATACATATTATTGTCATTACTTATATATTACTTAATGAATTATTTATCATTCTGATGTTGCAGAAATCTCTCTCTCTCTCTCTCTCATATATATATATATGTGTGTGTGTGTGTGTGTGTGTGTGTCATTCTACAGGATAAAGAGAGGTCGGTGTGAAAATGAATTATGTCTGTTGCTGGTTTATAAACTCACATGGAAGCCGTGGTTCTGTTGCAGGTTCCCAGCAGAGTGCGGCCCAGCCAGGCGCTCCGATTCTCTCTCACACCCCTCAGACTCGGTGGAGGTGTTCGGAGCGATGGCCAGCTGCTCCGACTCGGACCATTAGAGAGAAATGCACAACAGGGCAGGTACGCTCAAAATGAACTACGTGTGAAGGGGCGGTGGAGGGGGCACTATATGTCCAAACGAGCTCACTAATATATATATATATATATACACACACGCTACTACACCATGTGGGAGACCATGGGGTTCGATTCCTGGTCTGGGTGACTATTCTGTGCTACACCATTAAGAGTCCTTGGGTGGGCAAGACTCCTAACAATCGTAAATGCAAATATAGCAGAGACTCAGTGTGTGAAGGTCAGCCGTGCTGATGATTCGCTGCCTGACGTTTATGACTGTGTGTGTTTCCAGTCTCCTGCAGAGTCCAGGTGGTGGCTGTGGTTTGGGGGCTGCAGTGTTTTCTGTTCTCCAGAAGGACCAAAACTAACAACAACGGCACAACAGAAACCGAGAAGAACAGTAAGCAACGGCTTCCAGGCTAAAGCTAAAGCTAAAGCGGATCTCAGAGTCTTTACTGTGCCTTGGAGCTGTTCAGTCAGCGGGTTTCTAACAGGACGTGACGGAGCTGCAGTGGAAGCTTCACTGGACGGGCCAGAACAGAACTGAACGGTGGTGTTGCACCTCCAGCAGTGGTTATACAGTAATGTAGTCTAAACACTGAACCTAGAGCATCCGTTTCTCACTGAGACCAGGAGAACTCAGTGGGACTCACATAACTAGTGAATGTCCACATGTATAGTCCAGAAACGTGAGAAGTGAAAAGAAACTAGCCATAGTCCATTCAATTGCCTTTTTTCTACTCCATGTTTGAACCTTAGAGCACTGTTTTTTTATTATATTGAATTTCCATTACTGGAGCATCAGCTGCCATCCTGCAAATATTCAACCAAATCCTAAATCTGTAGAAAGTTAAATAGACTTACATTCATTTCACTGTTATCAAACACCAGTAGTGACAGTGTTGCACCAGTAAGACCAGAGCACTGCTGAGAATATCAGGTGAAATCCTCTTACAGCTAGTCTCATATATCATACCTCTGCAGTTATAATATCACATTCATAACTCATATGAGCTCATACTGACTTGTTTTAAGTGATTTTATCTACTGGTCTTATTGTTTTGGCAGATAATGTTGCTTTATTCAAGAAATAATGGCTAAAACAAGCAAAATGAATAAAAACACTTTCAGTAGATAAGAGGACATCAAACTAGTAAACATATGATAATAATAAGATGAAGAATTTTAGAATCTTGGTAAAACTATGTAAAAAAAGAAAAAGAGAAATATCAGATATTTCGGCTAAATTTAGGAGGACCTCACTGATGCTGTGCTGTAGAGAGGAGCGGCTCTCTGGCTCTAACTGAGGATTTCTTTCCTTTTCCAGCACAATTTCTGTTCTTCAGCACAATTTAACACAATAAAAGTGAAGCAGACTCAGCAACTTTTAAAGTTTGAGAGAATTCACGAGGACTCGTCTGATCGAGAAGGAAACGCATGCTTAGTGCCAATAAGAAAGAAACCTCTTAACCCTTAGAAGTCTAGAGTTGTTATTGTCATTATTCACAACTACGTACATGTAATTACATCATTAATTACATCATTAATTACATTAATAGGTTCCAGTCTGCACTTCTGACACTTTCTGTCCAGAAATGGACAGAATGATGGAAAATGAGAACAACAATAATTTTAGCAAAACAAATAAAATAGATAGAATTGTTCACATTAAATAAATAAAAAAATTAAGCACATTTTGTTTTTAATTTAGAAAAATTCAAACTGAATTATTTATACAATTTAAATAAAAAAACATACCAAGAAATGATTTTAAGCTTTAATCTTAGCACAGGTATGTTTTTGTTATCGCTGGCGATAACCATGACTTCTAAGGGTTAAACTGTGCACACAATTGGTAAAATGTGAAAAAAAAAAAATATAATAAAAATGAAAAATTACTAAAATAAAAAACAACACCAACTGTGAAGAAATTCCTTCATTTGTAACGTGTGTGCATTAATATGACGATATCGTTGGGTCTACACATTAGCTAATGATGAAACTGGCGCTCCATGCTGGACTACATGGACCTTCTTTTTTTACTCTGAATGTGTCGCTATGGTAACAGGACATAGTATTTTTCTGTTGTTGCTGTAAGTGTGTGTGTGTGTGTGTGTGTGTGTGTGTGTGTGATGTGTAGAAGCATGTGGTGTACAGCGCTGATGTTTTTTTTTACGTGTAAATGATCAGAATGTGAAGATTGACCTGTATGTTTTTCATCAGTCATCCATATTTGTGCAGATTTCAAGTCCATCATTATCAGAGCCCAATAAAACGACGCCCCCCTGTGGTCCAGCGGGGCGTCAATCAAACAACCTGTGTTTTAATATAACTGTGTTTTGACATTGAAGTATGACCAATATGCTTAACCAGCACGACCAATCTGGTCAATCAGCCTGATGATGATCAACCAGTATAATCACACTACTAAACCAGTACAACCAGTCTTATCAACCAGTCTGAGTAAGTCGTTTGACCAAGCGTGTCAACCAGTCTGACCAAGCTGGACGGCCAGCTGGTTTGCTTCTGTCAGTCTGTCTCCAGTATAGGGTATAGTATGTATGTTTTTGTCTGGATGAGAAGCTTTTCAACCACCTTGACCATCAAAACCATTTTAGCTGATCTAAAACCAGCTACCAGCAAAATAATGATTGGTGGAAGGATACATTCAGCCATGTTCAGCTCCTCCTCCTCGTCTGCTGGGTTCTCTCTTCATTGGCTTCCTGTAGCTGCTGCCCAGGTCATCAGATTCAGACCCCTGACTCTGGCCTACAAAGCCAAGACTGGACCAGCCAGCCCCTCCGTGCTTGATGGCGATGGTCAGAAGCCGATCTGCACCAAGAGCCCTTCCAGCTTCAAGTACGGCTCGGCTCGACCCGCCATCCTTTAAGATCCACGGAAGACGAGCGTCCAGACTTTTTACTGTCCTGCACTGAAGTGGAGGAACGAACTTCCCCTGGGTGTCCGAACAGCAGAGTCCAACGCTCACTGTCCTCAAACCCAGACTGAAGACCCTCCTCTTCTGAGAGGACTTGGGTGAAGAGTAGAGTATTATGGTCTGCATATTGACTTGTGTTTAGTAGAGTCTAAGATTAGAGGATCTGGATTTTAGTCTATTTAAACTAGCTGAGGTTATTCAGAAGAAGAGCGTCTGCTAAATGCTGTAAATGTACATGTAGGCCGTTATACAGCCAAAATAGTCCCCAAAGAAAATGTATTTAGTTCAGATTTACTGTTTTTATAACAAGCCATTTTATCCTGAAATGACCCCAGTGGTACAGACCACAACTCTAATTTTACCAGCAAAACCAACATTCAGGATCTCTGTAATCTAGTTTTGACCAGGGATGCACAGATCCGACACTAGGATCGGGTATCGGATAATTAGTCTGATCCAAAGGGCTGATCCATTCACAGAACCTGATTCTCGCACAGCTGGTATTCTAGGCTTCATAAGCCTTCATACAGATATCATAGGCTAACTACATTAGAGAGATCTTGAATAAACATTTCATCTGATCAAAATTCATCTACAGATTCGTGGACCTGGAGCTTAAACTAGTCAGAATTACACTGTAGGAATCTGGAACTGTAGAAGTGTAGAAATCTATAACTGGAGCTTTCATTAGGAGAAATGTAATTAGAGATGAGAGTGTGACATTTTTATGTAAATCAATGGAAATATGTGACTAGTCAAGAATTACATGACAGTCAGACTAATCAGAACATATATATTATTACTACTCAACATTTTAGGTCTGATCTCTAGAATAATGAGAGTTTCTACTATTTAACACTGCATTACAGAGATCCTAAGTTTTTACTAGTAAAAATATTAGGACCTGGATCTCTGGTGTGATTTAAGGCTGAGGATATGTGATCCTGGTAATGTGACTAGTCAGAATGGCTTTATAGATCTGTATTCATCTGATTTTACTAGACAAAACACCATGATCTCTAATATAAGAGTAAAAAGTGTATTATAGAGATCCTGAATTAGGACTTTGCATTGGTGCACTATTTTACCATCATCATCATCAACAACAACCCATATAAACCTCAGAAGACACGTGTAGTTCTTGGCTGAATTTGAGACCTGATTAAGCACCACTGTAAAGAGAGAATATCAGAGATGCTCCTCATCGTAATCACTTGCCCCCTCTGGATCAAGCTCTCCATTAAAAAACTCAAATCCACCAGAAATCACTAGTTTCAGTTTCAGGTTCTAAGCACTGGTGCAAATCAGCTGGTTTAAGGTTAATAAATCTCTCTGGATGTGCGTCCATTAACTCTTACAGATACTCGAATATCAGAACTAGAAGAAATATCAGAAACTGTCCCGAGTGTTGACCAGACACGGAGGAGGGACGAGCCGGCTGTGCTCTGGCGACTTTGAGAAGTCCAATGACTTCATTAATGACAGGAATATAAAACAACACAACACAGGACTCATTAGTAGTGATATAATTAATTCCCATATGATCCATAAACACTGACATCACCCAAACTCACCTTAAAAACTCCTTCACAGCTGTGATGATCTTTACAGCTAATAAAACAATCCATTAAAATGATATTCACATAGAAAAGTGTGTTTTCCGGGACACAGCTCCTCGTGTTCTGGCTGATTGGAGCGACTCGGTGAGACCGAATGAGGAAAATGCACAAATATAATCTTTCACAAAGTAAAATACTATCATATACCATCATCTGAGTCTCTGTACAGTCTCTGAACGTCCAGTAAAAGTCTCTGCATTTTCACCTGAACGGCGAGCCGTCCTTAAACACCAGCCTGGATTCCTCCACGGCTTCACAGATTCACTTTGGATGTCCGTTAACTTGCTGCATAGACAACGTCACACTCAAATACGGTAAAATGCATAGGATATTAGTTCACCTGTTCCTCAGCTGCTGATTGTACCTGACGCCAGTCCATTTAGAGGACACACTGAACATATTCACAATATAAACACTGAAATACAACTGGAAACAGATCTGGCTCTGTTATTATTTAAACCTGAAATAAAGGCTGACATCATTAAAACGTTGGGAGATGGTGATTTGAGGCCTGGTCTATAAAATGTTCCCGTAACTTTTCATTTCTAAATTTCTCAGATTGGATAAGCTCTCAGCATCTGACTTTGAATTATAGATATATATCAGAAAACTGCAGTGTGAATGGGCGGGGCTAAACTGTGACTGTTGGTGGAATGGGTGGAGATATGTAAATTAGCTGGTTCTTTTAACATTACAGACACTGAATTCAAAACAGTCTGTTTTGACAGTCTAGTTTCCATATCGTCTTTATCACGCAAAAACCTCAAATCTCAAACCAGCAGGTCATTTTGGAGCATTTCTATTGGTCCACTTATCATTAAAACCTGATACAATATAAAGAACAACTGCCAGGTTTACATTATGAAGAAAAGTTATGCACACTAAAAATAGAGATACAGGGTTTCTGCGTGAGAGAGGCAATACACAGACTGTGTGGACTGGGGGAGTGAGGTGTTTTTAAACATTATCAATATTTACATTTTACTAATTTAAAAGCTGTAAACCTGTTTCCGCTCTGTCCAGCAGGGGGAGCTGTGCACTCACAGCTCAAAAATTAATTCCACCTACAAGAGCAGCCATTGGTTCGTGAGCTGCTAAATGTGTTTTTCTTATTGGCTCATTATTCAAACATCTGCATTAAATAGGTAAACGATATGCAAATGAGGGAAGTGCAATCACTATGCAAATGATATGTAAATGAGGAAGTTGTGGGTGGGGGTGAATTGGATGCAGAGCAGTTCTTACTTTATGCTTTTATGTAATTTTGACAAATGAAGATCCAATCTGTGTGTATGAATGTTTTATAAATAAGGCCCAATTATTATTTTAAAAGTGTGTGTGTGTGAGAGAGAGAGTACATTACAGGATAAAAATATGGAAGCAGGAAAAATAATTATGCATCAGCTGATCCAGGAGGTCCAGTTTGAACCCACCAGCACACACGACGTGACTGAGAGGAGCGTTCTGAGTGCTGGAAGGCGCTTGATGAATCTACACCAGAGTGTAAATGGCTGATCCTGGCTGTTACATTGGGCTGTACTTCCTCTTTTTGGTGTCGGGCTGATCCGGCAGGACGCCCGCCTCCCTCCTCACTGCAGCGCGACTGAGCTTCATCTGCAAACAAGCAAACAAACAGGAGATCGGTTCTGCTTAACATCTCAATTTTTTATCAATATTGAAATGATATTAAGTATTTTAGCCTAACTTATAAAGTTTTACCTTTTATGGTAATATTTTATTTATATTTGCATAAATTAGATTTCTATAACTTTTATAACTATTTTGAATGTAATTTATTTATACATATATTGTTATTACACTTAAATAGAAACAAATAACAGTAATAATAGTTACTATATACTATACTATATAATAGTACTATATATATATTTTAATACTAATTACGGCAGTAGTAGCAGTACAGTGCAAAAAATGATACAAAAATGCTTCTGAATCTGCTGCTGAGCTCACCTCCCCCTCCACAGCCTCCTGCCGAGCCTTCCTCTGCTCCAGGTTTTGCTGTTGAAGTGTAAAGAGAAGGAAATGCTGTGTGAAGGTCGCAGACGATGACGGCTGGTGTTGATCTAATGGTTGTACACTGAAACAGTGAGCCGTACATGTAGCACGGCAGCGAGGGGGCAGGGTGGTGTGTGTGTGTGTGTGTGTGTGTGTGTGTGTGTGCTGGGAAAAGAGGAGAACTGAAGGGAAATAGGGACGCCTCCAGTGATACAGCACAACACTCTGCGCTACTCTTCTGACACGCTGAATAAATAAAGCCCCTCAGGTCTGCGGGCGCTCCTGACACTGACCTTGTGCAGCTCAGAAAGCTGCTGGTGTCTCAGTAAAGCCTCTTTGCTGGGAAACTGCCTCCTACACAGTAAACAGGCCAGTTTATTCCAGTCGGTCAGTTTCTCCTCCCTCTCCGTTCCCTCCTCCTCACTGTCCGTCTCTCCTCTGTACGCTGCCACCAAACTCTGAGGGGGGCTCCTCTGTAAGGGAGGGCAAACACAGGGAATACAAGGTTAATAGGCAGAGACGCACCGATCGGTTTCAAAAATGATCAACTCCAGCTGAAGAGCTCCGCCCATCATGTGTCATTTTTAAAGGGCGACCAATAACACAGGGCCGAACACAGGGCCGAACACAGGGCCGAACACAGGGCCGAACACAGGGCCGAACACAGGGCCGAACACAGGGCCGAACGGTGGGACAGATTTACTCCTGGGCTTAATGTTAATCGCTAATGTTGTGAATGGTTACATGGGCCAAATGGGAGGAGCTAAGCCTGCCGAACTGATTTGGTCTCCTCCAGAATGGAGTTATCAGTATGGGCTGGTCTTTAGTCTGTCCAGTCAGAGATGTGAAGTGGCTCCGTGCAGCGGTTAAACTGGACAAGACAAACTAGCCTTTCGCCCGTGTTGGAGGGAATTCCGGACATTCCGGCTAACTGCGCTCCTGCTGGCTGTGCTGAAGCTGGGGGTTTCTGGGGGAGGGTGAGAGAGCGCTCTGTTAAAGCAGAAGTTCAGTAATGCTACTATTCAGAGCTGGACATGACAACAGCTTGATTTTCCATATTTATTGTCACAGTTATTACCAATATGCCACTTCACTATATTCATATAATTTATTTATATGTACATTTTTCAAAAGTTTTTTTTTCTTTTTCTTTGTGCTAAATTTATTTTTTATAGTGTTTATTTTACAGAATGTTTATTTATAGAATGTTTATATATAGTGTTTATTTTACAGTGTTTATTTTACAGTGTTTATTTAATAAAGTGTTGATTTATAGTGTTGATTTATAGTGTAATATAATTTATAGTATAAAATACGCTATACCGGGAGTGGATAGCTTCTACACTCACAGCGGGCCACAATAAGTCCCAGGCCCAAAAACAACTTGACAAAATGTACAGAACTCTCAGAGCAATCGCTACAGAGTCCAGAAAAAGACACGCTCTGTGAAAACACTCTAAGACTAGTATATGGAAATGGCCTGTGTTCTGATAGGCTGCTTAATTTAAAAAGCAGTCCAGGCCAAAACTCTCTTTAATAACTTCAGCATGATGAATAAGCTATATATATATATATTATATACACATACACACACACACAGTATATATTATTTGATTATTTGATATGTGATATTTGAGACATCACAAAAGTCATAAGTATAGTCATTAGTAGACTGACTGAAAGGGACAGGCCGCTTTACCCCTCAGCAGTGTTTACACACAGCATCCACCTCTGATTTCTCCCTGACCGGCCCTTTAACTACGCAAGACAGTGACAAAGCCCACTCACCTCTCTCTCGTCGGGATGCCCTATCTGGTCTATGAGGATCTGTGGTCGCTCCGATAAGGCCCCCTAAACAACAAAGCCACAGTTTAAACATGTAGAAACACACACACACACACACACACACACACACACACACACACACACACACACACACTCTCTCTGTAAACTCAGGCTGAACAGTGCAGAACACTCAGATCCTCCACCTTCTTCTCCAGGATGGCGTATCCGGCGTCAGCGCTGGCCGATTCTCGCCGGTCTTCGGGCCGTCGAGAGTTTGAGGGGGCGGAGGAGGAGCGCACGTTCTCCTTCTGCCGGTTCATGCTTTTAGCCCAGCGCTCCATGTCTTTAGCTATCTACAACCAAAAACACACAGAAACGAGATTCTGTTCTGAAACTGGACAAACCAGCAAATCAATCAGGGTTACAGAACCTGAGACAGATACTCATATCAGAATATTATGACCATCCCTGGTTTGGAATGAGCTCGGCCCAGTCCATCAGCTCTACTGACCGTGCGGGATCAGTACCCATAAGAGCTCATTCCAAAGATAATAAGGTGGTGTGTATTAATATTATTAACATACTAATCTGATGTGACTGTGTGTGTATGTCCCAGTGTTTGGGGACATCTGCCCTTTCTAGAACTTCCTCTTCTCCGTCTCTGGGTGTGTGTGTACCTGCTGGGCCGTTTTGGTCTTGGGTTTGTCCTTCTTGTCCTTGTTGGCCAGAGCTGAGGGGTCAGACGTTGTTGCTGTGGCAGCGGAGTCTGGGGCGTCGGCCTGTCCCGCAGCGGGGATGTACGTGTGCTTGTCGCCGTCCCAGTACATGTACTGCTGAGTGTGAGGGTTATAGTAATACTGCAGGAGAAGACAGGACATTAACACACAATGTAACAATGTCAGAGCCAACAACAACAGTGACAACAACAACAACAACAGTGACAACAACAACAACAGTGACAACAACGCAGATTGTGCTGCTCTCTGGGGATACACTTTGAGGACAGAATTTAGGGACCATGTACTGGGGACTGTGTATGGGAGACTCTGCATTGGTTGACACAACCAAGACACAACCAATACAGGACTCTCTACTGGGGGACTCTCTACTGGGGGACTCTCTACTGGGGGACTCTCTACTGGGGGACTCTGTCTCAGGGTCTTTGTTTGGGGACTCTCTACTGGGGGACTCTCTACTGGGGGACTCTCTACTGGGGGACTCTGTCTCAGGGTCTTTGTTTTGGGACTCTCTACTGGGGGACTCTGTCTCAGGGTCTTTGTTTGGGGACTCTCTACTGGGGGACTCTCTACTGGGGGACTCTCTACTGGGGGACTCTCTACTGGGGGACTCTGTCTCAGGGTCTTTGTTTTGGGACTCTCTACTGGGGGACTCTGTCTCAGGGTCTTTGTTTTGGGACTCTCTACTGGGGGACTCTGTCTCAGGGTCTTTGTTTGGGGACTCTCTACTGGGGGACTCTCTACTGGGGGACTCTCTACTGGGGGACTCTCTACTGGGGGACTCTGTCTCAGGGTCTTTGTTTTGGGACTCTCTACTGGGGGACTCTGTCTCAGGGTCTTTGTTTTGGGACTCTCTACTGGGGGACTCTCTACTGGGGGACTCTCTACTGGGGGACTCTCTACTGGGGGACTCTGTCTCATGGCCTTTGTTTTAGTACTCTCTACTGGGGGACTCTCCACTGGGGGACTCTGTCTCAGGGTCTTTGTTTGGAGACTCTCTACTGGGGGACTCTCTACTGGGGGACTCTCTACTGGGGGACTCTCTACTGGGGGACTCTCTACTGGGGGACTCTGTCTCAGGGTCTTTGTTTTGGGACTCTCTACTGGGGGACTCTGTCTCAGGGTCTTTGTTTGGGGACTCTCTACTGGGGGACTCTCTACTGGGGGACTCTCTACTGGGGGACTCTCTACTGGGGGACTCTGTCTCATGGCCTTTGTTTTAGTACTCTCTTATGGGGGACTCTCTTATGGGGGACTCTGTCTCATGGCCTTTGTTTTGGGACTCTCCAGTGGGGGACTCTCCAGTGGGGGACTCTCCAGTGGGGGACTCTCCAGTGGGGGACTCTCCAGTGGGGGACTCTCCAGTGGGGGACTCTCCAGTGGGGGACTCTGTCTCATGGCCTTTGTTTTAGGACTCTCTAATGGGGGACTCTCTAATGGGGGACGGTGCAATGTCGTTACCTGAGAGTTGGGGTCGTAGTAGAGGCCGGTGAGAGGGTCGTAGTAATAACCTGAGCTTTCATCGTACTGATAGGTGGACACGTCAGGATCAGCTACAGGAGGCAGGAGGAAGACAAACCAATCTAATATTAATTAACCATCATTAATTACTTACCCAATCACAGTTTCCACACAGTGCAGAAACATATTTTAATTACATTTAGGGTTAACATGTTTAACCACCAGCAGGCACTGCAAGAAGCTATTCATCCATTCCCCCTTGTGGCCAAACTGAAAAATGCTTATTTAAAAGATCCAAATTTAAAAAATGAAAAAAGACAAAACAAAAGAACAAAACCAGTAACTCACGATACTGCTGTCGCTCAAGCGCTGTTCCTGGAGTTGCTGGCTGAGGCTTTCCTGTAGCGTCAACTTGCTGGGTTACTGTAGGCTACACACACATACACACATACACACACATACGCACACATACGCACACATACACACATACATAGTTTAGAACTGGAGCTCTGAGGCTAATGTAACTCCACAGTAATGGAAGTTTATATACACCAATTAGCCTCGGATCGTGTGGTGTTCAGCAGTCTCTGATAGACTGGACTATGTGGTTTCTGATATTGTAGGACTCTGTTTGGGCCGAAGCACAGAAAGAAGCCAGGCTCTGACCTGTGGTCAGCTCTGACCTGTACTTCTAGATAACAGAGAGTCCTACAGTGTCAGAAAGCACCTCATCAAGTCTACTACTGAACACCTCCACACGGTCCGAGGGGAGTGTGTGACGGTCTGTCAGTCCGTACCTGGCAGGGTTGTGTGTATGCTGCCGTTGTGAGATTCTGCAAGTGTGTCTGCGCGAGAGCAGCTGAAGAAGTGATCCCTCCACCTTCAGTTACAGTTGGGAGCAATGCAGCTGGAACACACACACACACACACACACACACACACACACACACATATATATAGTTTACATGCTACTATTTTGAAGCACAAACTTCATCTGTGTCAGCAATGGGTGCAGCTTAAAAGTATCTGAATGCAAGGGGTGTCCACAAATATTTGGACATACAGCGTATGTCTTGTATATTTTTAATGTAATACGATGTGAACTTTATATAGATATGTGTATCTATATGTTTTAAAGGTTATGAAATATGGTAAATTATTTGCATTTACAATGTATTATTATTCCCTACTGAAAATACATTATTATAAATGATCAATATTTATTAATTATTATTAAAACAAACAATCTTTATATTTCTCTCACCTGTAGCCCCGCCCCCTCCATCATACTCCCCCATTATCCCCGGGGCAGATGAGATCAAGTCCGCCCCCACAGCAGCGGACCCTTTAAAGACCTCTGTGCTGCCCCCGTCTGGACTCTCCTGCATAAACACTGCTGCTGCCCCCTGCTGGCACACACCTGCATCTCCTCTGGGGGCTCCTGTAGAGAGCTGCTGGGCTGTCTGGAGGAGAGGACAAGGACAGAAATCATGCTGTAGATCTATATGGATTATCCGTGACTGGCAGCTTGATTGTAACAGGTGGAGAAAGTGTGGGAAAGTGCAGACTGTAAAGAGACACCGCAGATATGATGATCGTAATCTGATGAAAGGTTAGCGCTGTGTGATCAGTCTTGACTTACAGACAGAAAACATGCAGTGCAATTTGGCTGTTTTAATATAATTATAATAAAACGTAAAATATATAATAATAAATACATAATAAAATATAAATATAAGTGCAAATGCAATCAATAGAAATGTAATGTAATGTATTCAGTGACTAACTGAAATGAGATCAGAGAAGATAAGGAAGACCATCCTTTATTAGTCCCACAGCGGGGAAATTCACAGTGTCAGAGCAGCACAGGGACAGCAAGACACTCAGTCAATCAGGAAAATTAGCAGTATATACACACAAAATAATAATAAAAGTCATAATACTACCATAAGTGCACAGTTACCATCTATTATCAAGGCAGCAATTTATAATGTGCCGTCTTATTTTGCAGAAAGAAAAAATAATAGTCTGCCATGTTTGTAGCTTCCCCACATCAAAACCCTCTATATAAAGGCCTGTAGTGTGAAACAGGAGGGTTACCTGAGATATGGCCCACTGAGCTGCAGCGATGGCTGTACTGGCCACTGTCGCAGCACTAACACGACTTCCATCAGTCAAAAACACATCACTGAGAGAGAGAGAGAGAGAGAGAGAGAGAGAGAGAGAGAGAGAGAGATTATTATATTACTACAGACCAGGGCTGAACAATTCATCAAAAATAAATGTAAAAAAATTAATTTTTAATTTTATATTAATGCAATTTTTACTTCTCGTACTACTCCCCCTACTGTGAAGGTTTATGCATGGTCCCCTTAAAAACAGACTACCGCATGTGTAGTCATGTGACTCTGCCCCATTCAGTCTGCGACATGGACGCAACATGGAGAACTCAAACGCCGAGCCAACTGAGCAACTCGATCAGCTTATATAATCGATCAATAATCTCGATCGAGGGCAATTGTTCAACTAATCGTGACGCTGATTCTCACTCAAATTCAGCACTTAAAAAACACACACAAGCAGACGTCTGAAGCTCTACTAAAAGCTCCTCACAGAAAGTTCTTCACCTAATGGTGATGAAGACGCTGCCTGATGCCTGAGACACGGTTCTACCAGAGTTCTGAGAAGAGTTCGGCTCTAGAACCTGCTTTTAAAATCAGATCATTAAGATGGTGGAGGGATACATGCTGCAGGGTGTAGTGCGGCTACAGAAAGTAGTCCCTAAAGAGAACTGCATTAGTTCAGATTCTCTATTCACTATTTTACCACCATCATCATCATCATCATCACCATCATCATCATCATCATTCCATATAAAACTCAGAAGACTCGTGTAGCTGCACTGGTGGGTTTGGATAATAGGAGATATATTATGGGCTGTATCTGTGTTGTAGTCATGGCGACCGACTCCTGGTTCCATTCACCTCCACTGTACAGAGATCAGAGCGGGTCAGTTTCTCTACAGTGAAGCTCAGTTTCACACCGGACCCCCGACTCTGACTGAGCTCAGAAACACAGTTATGCTAAAAATGTAGCAAATTCACCTGTACTTGGCTGGTTTGGTAGGTGTAATTAAAATGCATACTGTAAGATTACATAATTAAAATGAAATCATTAATAATGATCATTACTCTAAAGGGATCAGAGCTCCATACCGTTTGGAGCCCTTGGCGAATTCCACAGATACGATTTTCCCATCGATGGAGAGAGGAGGCTGCAGGGCCTGCAGAATCTGCAGCAGCTGAGATGCCTCCTACCACACACACACACACACACACACACACACACACACACACACACACACACACACACACACACAGCCAATTAAATCAAATACAACCAACCTAACACTTTTGTTGCATTTTAATTAAAATCTATTTGAATTTGCACCAGTACGAGTGTACCAGTACCACTGCTAGGCCCAACAAGCTAGCCTAATAGCTAACCTGAGCGGTTTGCTAAATGACTAAGAGCATATTCCCTCCAGTCAGGGCCGCCCACAATCACCTGACTCTGAAGACAACGGTCGTGTATAAGACCGGAGTGACCATGACTAACCATAACTACGAGGAACCCAGGCTGGCTCAACTGGTCTCTAAGGGGAAGTGTGTGTGTGCTGACTGCTGTGCAGTCAAAAGTGCAGGCAAAAGTTTGGGCACCCCTGGACAATATATAGAGTGTAAATCAGTCACATTCTCTATAGAAGCACCTCCATAAATTTAAATATACAATGTCTGATTATTTATTCAATTTAATAAACTAAGAAAAGCCAAAAGCATTTCATGAAAAGAACAATGCAGCTATTTGCCTTTAGTTGTGTGTGTGTGTGTTTTTTAATCTGTTAAATTGATCAAATTAATCGAAACGTGTCTAAAATGTAATATTCACTGCACGTATTTCCTCTTCAGATTGGGAAAAATTAATATCATATTTTCACACACACTCACTCATTTTATGATACATAATATTTAATCGCAATATTTTGACATACAGACAAAAAACTGCTTTCCAAATACTCTCCCAAGCTGAGTCCAGTGATTTCTACTGAAAATCTGCTGCAGTCTGTTGAATTCAGCAGCACTAACTACACTCTCTGTAATGAAATGTACAGTATTTTTAAAACACTGACGATATCCACAATAACAACACTTATGACCATTTCAATAAAATATTGTCATAGTGCGCACCCCTACAAAATGTGTCATTAGAACAGGAGTGTCCAAACTTTTGCATTAGACTGCACAGTGCACTATGTCTACAGATACTGAGCCCAGGCGTGAAGGTGTACTGCTTTACCACGATGGTGGTGAGCTGCAGGAAAGCGAAGCCTCGGTTGAGCTGCGTCTGCTTGTCTTTAATGAGCCGGACGTTGGAGGGCGAGAGAGTGGCGAACGGAGCCAGAGACGACAGGATCGCCTCCAAAGTGGTGTGAGGACCCAGATTCCTCAGGATCAGAGCTGCACAAATCACACAGTTTACTAGTTACCTCTTCATCGTCACTTTCTGAATCAGATCAGACTTTCAGCAGCAGGTCAGGGACAGACCACGGATTAAAACAGGACTTTACAGTGAAGAAACACGCTTAACTAACTAACACCTGCACAACTGTCCTACTGACCCAATCAGGCATTAACATGAACCACTGACCTCCTGATTAGATCACCGATCAACTGTAAATCTGATCATTACTGCTGTGAGTGGTGTTATTATTGAACAGTGGAAGAGTTTAGGAGGAACAGCTCACAGAGAGCAGCTCAGCCACCGAGTGTCTGTCAGACCACGTAAAGTTACAGAGCGGGGTCAGGGCCGAGTGCTGAGCTCAGAGCAGAGTGCAGAAAAGCCTCCAACTGACTCAGTAACTGCAGCAGAGCTGCAGAGGAGGACCAGCTCCAGATTAATAAAGCATATGGGTTTAGAACGGGGATCAGAAAAGCTCCTGTAGGTAGAATAGTGTGCAGGTGTCCAAATACTTTTTTCTATGTATTGTGTATATAAAAACATATATGACATAAACTATATTTACTAATGTTAATGTTTTTGTTTTTATGTTTTAATTAAAATAAAAGTCATCTAAACAGAGATAGAGGGATTAAGAAAGCGAGAGAGAGAGAGAGAGAGAGAGCTTACTGTCATTGGCCACTTCATTAGCCTGTGCTGTCGTGGCGATGCTGATGATGGGTGCTGCAGACTGGAAGATGGTGGGCAAGGGCAGTAAGCCCTGTGAAGAGTCCTTTAAATGCCCCAGAGGCAATTCCTTCTGAACCAGGGGCAGTTTGAGCTCAGCCTCTGAGAACAGCAGGAGGAGAACTGATGTTCAGGGAAACAGACACCTGAAGAAGCTCTTGTTTCTCCTTTTTACTGGATTTATGTTCAGCTGCTTTATCTGTTCTGATGGGATCTGGAGCTTCTACAGTAGAACCCTCTCACTGCTGAGAGACGGGGGTTAGAGTGACGGGGTTAGGGGACTATAGTCCTCTGATCAGGACTGTTCTGGTGCGTGCTGCTGTTACTTCTCACCACTAGGTGGAGCAATTCCCTGTGTTTTTATGGTGGCAGAGCACACTGCCAACACATTAGACCTGAATACTGCTCTGATGCTTCTTCTTCCATCCTGCCGGCAATCATTTACTCAAACATCGTCTGTACTGGACCTGACACGAACATACTAAAGTTCCATATTAGCAAATTATTTGATAGTGAAAGGTCAACAATTGTCCATTTGAATATTGTGGGTTGTATTATTATTATGTGGCTTTCTCCTGGCTATTGTAAGTTCATTAGAACTAACTGTGTTGCAGTTTTACTGAGTTCCTCCAATTTAAGAGTATTCGTATAATCTATCTGCCACGCTAAGCGAGCAGAATTTTTGAGTGAGTGCAGAATTAAAACTGTATATCATTCCTGTATTATATTCTTTTCTGAACTATATATATATATATATTTATTTTTTCTTCAGATTTTCTCCCCAATTTTCTCCCCACTAGCACACACACACACTGCACAGTCAACCCACTCATTTTACGGGCGAGGGCAGAAAGGCCTGTACAGAGTTCCTAAACTGTCCCAGAGACCATTCCTTCTAGTGAGTGCAGAATAAGAACTGAATATCGATCCTTTATTTATATTTTCTGAACTTTTTATATTTTATCCACATCTTTTTTTATTTATTTTTTTAATCGATTTTTTTTGGACGGTACGTAATACCCCCCTCCATCGCACACAATGCCCCGACACCAGTAAGAGCAGACTAGCACACACACACACACACACACACACACACACACACTGCACAGTCAAGCCGCTCATTTTTTGAGCAACCAACGCGCCTGGAGGGAAGCACCGCATACCCGGCAGATGCCAGCGTCAGCTAGCACGCGAAGAAGCGATGTGGGGAGAGAGCGCCATCTACCCACCCTGGAGAAAGCAAGGCCAATAGTGCTCTCTCAGGGCCTCGGCTGCTGATGGCTAGCAGCATGACCGTGATTCAAACCAGCGATCCTCTGATCATGGTGACAGAGCCGTACTCCGCTGGAGCACCCGGGGCCCCCTTGTCCTGATTTCTGATGTGACTGGGCAGTAATCAAAGCATTTCACTGCTAGTTTTATCGCGGATCGCTGCGTACGTTACCAATAAACATATATTCACCATTATTATCATTGTTATTATTATTATTATTAATAGCAGTATTAGTTTACCTGATTTTGGAACTCCACATTTGAAACATTTCTCCCTCCGTTTGAAGTTCTGCACTCCACACTGAAACACATCACAACAAAACCACATGGATACACACGGCTGTGACACAGCACACACAAGCTCATTACCATATTTTCCAGGACTTTTAAGTACTTTTTTAAATTATTAAGTTATTTTTCAAGGACTATTCAGTACTGGGTTTTAGCATGTTTATTTTCCATGACTTTCCAGGTTTTCCAGGACCCTTATGAACCCTGGAAAACTGTGGGAGTCTCCGCCAAACAGAACACAGCTGACAGAATGCTAATCACTGTGTCAGCTTAGTTTAGAGATCAGATGTGCCGACTCAGAAGTGTGGGCGGAGCCTCGGAGGCTGCGGCTGCGGCCCAAACCGCACACTACTGCGTTAACAGTGCAGCACCATCAGCGGCTCAGTGCAGCAGGGTGTGGGTTTGGTGGGGAAATGACCGAGGACTGACGGCAAGACCACAAGTTCCACAGCGTGTTCTCCTCTTACCTTGTTACAGAGCCAGTCCTCGTTGGCGCGGGGCTTTGGGTCGCTGTAGTGCATGGAAACCCTCTGTCCCAGGATGGTGAGCACTCTCTGAGAGGAGGAGGAGGAGGAGGAGGAGGAGGAGGAGAAAAACAGAGAGACGAGTACAGCAGTCAGGGTCAAACACACTCACTTCACAATTCACCCAACAAGAGAAGGTCAGTAAGAGAGAGAGAGAGAGAGAGAGACTGAGACTCAGAGAGAGAGAGAGGGAGAGATATCACCTTCAGCTGGAGAAGAATGGGACGGACGCGCTGTGTGAGAGAGTGTGTGTGGACATCTCTCTCGGCCCAGGACCTTACACCCCCCCCTTCAGGGGAACATAACTCCACCCCCCCCACCAATAACCAAAACCAACCCACAGTAAACAACAATAACCTCCATCAGCTCAGAGCAGACAGCCCGGCGAACACACCCCATTAATAAGGACATCATTCACAGTAAACATCACACCACTTACATCACCAGATATTAAAAACACCTAAAACAATACCTACTGAACTTCTGCTACAGCGACTGTGCCCAACACACTAGATTTAAATGAGGGTGGGGTTGTATCTTCATTCGTTTTTGAGATGTAGAGGCTTAAACAGGGAATTCTGCCTTTAAAAATGTGAGCCACAGAAACAGGCATCACCCTGCTGACGGAAGGTACAGGACGTTTTCAGGAATTATAGATTGTATAAATAAAAACACAGAAAATGATTATTTAGTACAGTACAGTCCTGAGTAGTACTGTTCACAGTCAGGCTGGGCGATATTGGTAAAAATACTATATGACAATATTATAAAGACATTTATCCCAATGTGTGTAATCATAGACTAAATACATCAGTACTGAGAGATTCAGATCCTCTCTCATACTGAATACAGTGATTATTACTCAGCATCTGCTGCTCTTCATCTAATTACACTGATGACCCCCACCCACCCACCCCCACTACTCATAACATGTTTATCTTATTTATATATATTCCATACTTTACTATCTCAGTACCTGCTGTGTATCATGTGCATTATAAACAGTCTGCATATAATGTCACAGCATGTTAAATATCTACGCACCTTACACTCATCACCTCTACTCAGAATTGAGTGGTATTAATAGTATTAATAGTATTAATAGTATTTACTGTACTGTCTTGCATGTCACACTTTCTGGAGCCTGTCCTGTAGTCCTGCAATTATTTTCCATATTTATTATAACAGTTATTACTAATATGACACATATTATTATATTCATGTAATGTATATATGTGTAAATATTTCATTGGTTTTATTTTACTGAGTGTTTATTTATAAAATGTTTATTTTTACACAAACGGTTGCAACTGTAACAACTGTAATTTCCCTCCTAGGATCAATAAAGTGTTTCGGATTCTGATCCTGTGGAAACCCTCTTCAGGCCGTTCCCTCGACTCTGAGGCTTCATCCTCTAAACAGGTGGATTCGGGCCTCAGTTAGCTAGAACACGGCCTGTGCGGTGGTGTATCTAAGCCTAGACAGCGTCTACGAGTCCAAACCCAGCAGAACCGGTCTCTCATTTCCCCGTTCTGTTCCTCCCAACACCAGACGCTGGACTTCGCTCTCAGACCCGAGTTTCTATGGTCAGAACTTGTGCCGGGGTCAGCAGGTCAGTCAGCAGCTGCTGCTGCTCTGGGCTGGCTGATACTCGGTGGAGCTGTAGCTGAGTTAGCTTAGCATAGGCTAGCTTAGCGAGAGGCTACCGATCCAAAACCATGAGGAAAGGCTTTAACTTAGCGTCTGTTCCTTAAACAGCAGCAGCTCCATCATCAGCCACCAGACGCTCGAGTCGTCCTCGTCTAGACGGTTATTAGTGGGCTTTCAGTCAGACAGATCAGACTGGTACCCTGCTAACTGAGCTAATGCTAACCAGCGTCTCTCTCCTTAGTAATGATCAGACTGACGGTGTAACGTTTATTGATTGATTGGTTTAAAACTGGGCAGTGTTCACTTATCACCCTGAACTGAACTGAACGCTGTATTTGGTCATTTATCATTTTTTAAATTAAGGGAGGATGAGGATGATTGTACCAAAGCCATGTAAACATGCCCCCCCTCCTCCCTGCCCCCAGCTGTACCGTTAAAAGTCTCGAATTTATCCCAGGATAAATGTTTGCATGTTTCCTTTAGCACTCATTTTAAGGCAACTGTATACCTCTATATATCAGACGATAATGAAGATACGGCTGTAAATCTTGCACACTGTCAGATGGGCACAAACACATTATTTCCTGAAAATAATAAATAAGTAACCTCTGAATTCTCAAACCAAATAACTGTTGATTTCTGCAGCAGTGGCTCCTTCATAAAATCTACTTTCCAACCCTCGTAAATCCTCTACAGCTACTCGCCTTTCAACCACCGTCTGTGCACGGAGCTGCTCCTGCTGTGGAGACATCCATAATGTGCAAACGAGAAAATCCAAACGCAGCCCCAGCACAAAAACCTTCTGCAACTTGAGCCTATGTGAACTATTTCTCACTCATAGCTCGTGGAGCAATTCTCAGGAACTCATGCAGCTCATACTGATGGGCAGTAAAGAAGGTATTTTTATGACGTTATTATAAAAATATTCTTGTGGCCACATTTTGCCATTTTCTCAGGTGCAGAATCAAATCTGTAAATACAGAATTTTAACCTCTAAATAAATATGGCTAATTACTCAAATCCTTAATTATAATTACATATAACTGTAATGGTATAATAAGCTGTAATGAGTACATATATAATTATGTTGTGTAAATCTAAGTCCAGATTTCTACCAGTTA